>NW_013674323.1:16370-19762 GCF_000517525.1 Limulus polyphemus | reverse complement strand
CTAGTCTTACACTGCTAAATTAGGGACGGCTATCGCAGACAGCCCTCGTGTAGCTTTGCGCGAAATTCAAAAACAAACAAACCTTCAAAACATCTTCTGCGAGGACAATTTTCCATTTCTAGTCAGTAGTTTGTAAACAGATTTTATTTACTTGTGCTATAGATATGTATACGTGTGTGTCGTTTCTGTTTTCGTTCTTATTCTTGGAAGTACAAAGTAAGGTAAAGAGAACTTTTCTTTATCTATTGAAATTAACCATTTTGTTATCCTTGTATATATGCTTGTATGTTCATGTGTTTATGTTTTTGATTCATTTTTTAGTATTAATATCATCCTAAACCCTATACTCAAACTGGTGCGTCTACAAAATTTCAATTATGTACGCCTAGTAATATGAGTATTGTAAAAGTCCAGTATAGGGAACATCATTCATTATTCATGGTAAAACTTAGTTTATTTTAAACATTAAAAGACAGAGGACTTACTTTGTAGAAAATTAGGGACTAATATGGGGGAGAGCTAACACGTAGGAATATATGGTGTATCGTACAACGTGCATTATTTATTTTGAAACGCGTGCGAACATCTACAAATACTTGAAAGCGGAAAAACTGCATTTCAAAGCTATTAACTGTTACACATTGGTAAACATAACCTGGAGAAAATACGCTCCAGAAAAAAAATAGGAATAAAAGAGAGAAATGAGTAATATCAAAGAAGCCTCACTCCCTGGTCTTTTAACGTTAATGTAAATATTCATTCAATTAACAACAAAAAAAAAAAAAAAAAACGGAAACAAGATCGAATGACACTTTTTATGACTAAAAGTTATCGAGTAAAAGTCTAATTAATGTTTTATTTACTTTACCTATACCTTTGTATAATGCAATTAATCTATAGCGTTGTATTATCACTTTATCCTGTCTTTGTATTACGCACTTTATAACTTCTTACTTTATCTATAACTTTGTATTACGCTTCTTACTAAATGTTCTTGCGCAGGGTCTCCGAAAGTGTTCTGTTTCAAGAGTATATAAAGCCAAAATTAAGAGTAACAAGAATTTTTATTTCTTGCTTTCGAAGTTCAAATGTCATGCTCTGTTGTAGCCTCCAGAGTGCATAATTCTTTTCGTGATTCATGGCACGCGCACGTTTTACTTACGTCACGACAGTAGAAATTGCAACGTTAAGCGTCCCTTATGTGACGTAATTCTAGTATCTACTGACAGACAGACAACACACTACTGTTAAGTAGTACGAGTGGTTAAAACAGGTGACCTCTCCAGGCGGCCTTCGGCCCCGTTTCGGGTAAGTAACTTTGTACGTACTTTATCTATAAATAGGAAAAATAAATAAAATTTTAACAGGAAGTAGGGACATTGGTTATTCGTAGAATTACTATAAGAAGTATCTAAAACAAGTAAATCGTCACTAGTTGGATATATTTTAAAACGATTTTCTATCCCTACTTTAGTTGGCATTGTGATCCGTATAGCTAAATGAAGCAGTCAAAATTAACCCTCCTTTATTCTCCTGAAGAAGAGTAGTGAACTATTTGAAAACGCTCGAGTTTTGGGTCTCGTTTAAAAACCATTACAACTTTTGTATGTGATCATGTGTGCTTACTTCTTAATCAGAATTTAAGTATATGCATGATATGTTTATCATTTATAAAAACAAATCTGTATATAGTTACAGGAATATCAAAAGCGGATACCCACAGACCAGTCCAGTAAGCTGGAAAAATCTTGTAGCGATAGTCCGAGCCGTCTAGGGGTTAGCCCCGCTGACGTGATCAGGTAGTTAGTAGACGAAAAAGTTGCTGTTTTTGAAATTTTTGAATTGTTATTGTTTGAAGTGTTAGCGAGCGTTTCAGCGTATTATTAGTATACATTGCGCATAACAAATCGTAACTTTAAATGGTCGGTTTTTCGCTCAGGAATTGAATAGGGTGGTTTTTCGGCGCGTGAATTATTTGGAAATCTTATCGATCCCTATTATTAAGTACTACCGTAGTTAATAATAACTTTGTATTATGTATCTTATCGATATAATTCGACTAAAATTAGATTTAAAAAACAATCATTAATGGATAAATAGAAACAAAAAGGTATCAGTAAGTATATTTTCTAAAGTCATACACTTATCGTTACTCTTTCTAAACGTCAAACATTACAGTCTTTGCTCGTTTAGTTAGTACAGAAATTTCTATAATATTTAGGGAAAATACTTCTATGATTGAACTTCCCATTATAAGAAGTGCCTAAAAATTCATCTCGCATTCTTTAATAGTTTGTTTTTTTTTTGCATGAGCTCTGTTTACCCATAATCCCGTTTAACCATTCCACCCCTTTTTGCCACAATAATATTTTCACACACAATAAAAACTAAGACGTTCCATTTTGGACCGCACATAAAATGCGTTGGTATAACCCTTCATTTAGTATTATAAAATGTAAAGTAGTAATTTTTTAGAAGTGTTTTTTCATTACAACCGTTGCTCACCGTGAATGTCAAGTGGACGAAGAGTGACATCAATATTCCTCTATAGTACGTATGTGCTTCTGAGAGAAGGAAAATAAGGCTTAGCATACGTGTACGGAAATATAAGTTGCTGACAAGGATATTTAAGAGTTGTTCATTCAGTTTAAAATTTCAATTGTACGTTTAAAAAAAAAGTTTTAGAAGTTGTTCAAATTTTACAGAGAAGTGCAGATCTTACAATCAACAAAGTAACTATTATCTTCTGAAAAGCTCGATACTTAAACAAGTGATTAAAATGTCAATGTTATATAATTTTCAGTTTTTGACGAAGGTTCAGTAATCTTATACTTATAGCATAGCCTTAGTTCTTATTTAGTGCTTGAGATAAATTAATGTTTCTCAGTTCAAGTCAATACGTTTTTTTTTAGTATTTATATGTTGTTTGAGCACAAAGTTACACAATAGGCTATCTTCGCTCCCTCCACCGTGGAAATCGAACCTCGGATTTAAGCATTATAAATTCCTATGTTCATCGCTGACTCAACGGGGGATATTAGTTATAGGAGAGCGTGAGCATACGAGCGACTTGAACATAAGACCAGAAAAAGCTTAATAGCAAAGAACATATATACGGTGAAATATGTGGATAGTGTGGTGCTCTAGTAACATGTAAGACGATATATGTAGATAGTGTGGTGCTCTAGTAACATGTAAGACGATATATCCGGACAGTATGGTGCTCTACTAACATGTAAGATGATATATGTGGATAGTGTGGTGCACTAGTAACATGTAAGACGATATATGTAGATAGTGTGGTGCTCTAGTAACATGTAAGATGATATATGTGGATAGTGTGATGCTCTAGTAACATGTACGGTGATATATGTGGATAGTGTGGTGCTCTA
>NW_013674323.1:13414-15764 GCF_000517525.1 Limulus polyphemus | reverse complement strand
AACCTGTAAGACGATATATGCGGATAGTGTGGTGCTCTAGTAACATGTACGGTGATATATGTGGATAGTGTGGTGCTCTAGTAACATGTAAGACGATATATGTGGATAGTGTGGTGCTCTACTAGCCTGTAAGACGATATATGCGGATAGTGTGGTGCTCTAGTAACATGTACGGTGATATATGTGGATAGTGTGGTGCTCTAGTAACATGTACGGTGATATATGTGGATAGTGTGATGCTCTAGTAACATGTACGGTGATATATGTGGATAGTGTGGTGCTCTAGTAACATGTACGGTGATATATGTGGATAGTGTGGTGCTCTAGTAACATGTAAGATGATATATGTGGATAGTGTGATGCTCTAGTAACATGTACGGTGATATATGTGGATAGTGTGGTGCTCTAGTAACATGTAAGACGATATGTGTAGATAGTGTGATGCTCTAGTAACATGTAAGATGATATATGTGGATAGTGTGGTGCTCTAGTAACATGTAAGATGATATATGTGGATAGTGTGGTGCTCTAGTAACATGTACGATGATATATCCGGACAGTATGGTGCTCTACTAACCTGTAAGACAATATATGCGGATAGTGTGGTGCTCTAGTAACATGTACGGTGATAACACACTATCCACATAGTGCTCTAGTAACATGTACGGTGATATATGTGGATAGTGTGGTGCTCTAGTAACATGTAAGATGATATATGTGGACAATGTGGTGCTCTACTAACCTGTAAGACGATATATGTGGATAGTGTGGTGCTCTAGTAACATGTAAGACAATATATGTGGATAGTGTGGTGCTCTAGTAACCTACGGACATTTAATCATTTGGACATGCAGTTTTAGTCAGATGTAGTCGTCCCTTGTTTGGAATTAATGATCAGAGAAAGAGCAGCTAGCAAGCAGTAATCGTCACCACTAGAGCTTTTTCTTGCTGTTTAGACCAAAAAACGGAATTGACTGACTGCCACTTTTACAACGCACTCACGTTGCAAAGCATGGAGTGCATTCAATGAAATCACGACTCGAGCCTTCGATCCTTCGGGCCGCAGATCTATTTCCAGAAAAAAGGTGGCTGTTGAAAAGAAAATACCATAACCCATAACGTTCTCTTTCAACAATACATCTGCTGTCGTGTTACCAGGGATTATTTCTTGACTTTGATAGGAAAATTCCATCATTTCCTTCTCAATGTGGATTACGATATCCTTCTAAAACATAGAATCATGTTATTAATCATGTTTAGTCTAGCGACTTATACATGAATGTGTAGCGGGATGGATGAACAAACAAACATTACAACTCCATGCTGAAGGTTGAGACAGTCAAACAGGTGATTCAGTAATTCAGCTGAAACATGACTGTATGTGATAACTTTAGAACATTAATTACAGAAACAACGTTCGCTGTCACCAGCACTACAAGGATAACGGTGTTTGAAGGTGTAGCCTATTTGTCTTTCAAGCGCAGTAATATTGAACTCTTCCGGTAGAACAAGAATAACATCACGTTTTTCAGTAAAATACAGAAATTCATAGATATCAGAAAAGGTTTTACAGGGCGTAAGATAATTGTTCGTGTAAAGCTTTATGTAGAAATCTGGACTCAAAAAACACGTGCCTGTAAGTGATCTACTTGTCTAACAAATAGCAATCCAACCAAGAGTTCGAACTATCTAATATACATTTATTCACACATCTATCCAGAGTAGTAATGACAATTTCCGATGCTGTTGTTACCTGAATAACTGGCGGTTGTGCAGATAATCTGCCTACATCTATGAGTTAGTCATCAACATTCGACATATAACATAAAATACTCAAGTGAACATCAACTACAAGGGATTGCTGTGTTTTTAATTCTTATTTTTTGACGAGTGAATTAGTAGGTACTTGCACAATAAGATATGCATGCTGTTAAAGTTATTTTCAAGTGTACATTTCAAGTTACTGAAACTACACGTGTATGTTTCAAATTACTGAAGCTACACGTGTATAATTCAAGTTGCTGAAGCTACACGTGTATATTTCAAATTACTGAAGCTACACGTGTATAATTCAAGTTGCTGAACCTACACATGTATAATTCAAGCTGCTGAAGTTACACTTGTATATTTAAAGTTACTGAGACTACACGTGTATATTTCAAATTACTGAAGCTACACGTGTATATTTCAAGTTGCTAAAGTTACACGTGTATATTTAAAATTACTGAAGCTACACGTGTATTTTTCAAATTACTGAAGCTACACGTGTATATTTCAAATTACTGAAGCTACACGTGTATATTTCAAGTTACTGAAGCTACACGTGTTTATTTCAAGTTACTGAAGCTAC
>NW_013674323.1:11115-12414 GCF_000517525.1 Limulus polyphemus | reverse complement strand
ACGTGTATGTTTCAAGTTACTGAAGCTACACGTGTATATTTCAAGTTACTGAAGCTACACGTGTATGTTTCAAGTTACTGAAGCTACACGTGTATATTTTAAGTTACTGAAGCTACACGTGTATATTTTAAGTTATTGAAACCATCTGTATGTCTATCATACATGTCATGGGTAAGACATGCAGGTGCTCGTTGATAAACGTTCTGACCTTTGATCTGTGACTTTAACACCTATGGTCTGCACCATCTGGGATATGCACTGTTTAAAAGTCTCAAAATAAAAGTATTACTTAACATTAAGGACGCTGAGATGAAAAATAACCTGAAATTTTAACACTAAACATTGATCAGTTACTCCTACGTGCTGTAGCTTCCCATATCTTACACGTTAGGACATTTTGTTCTTTTTAGAAACCAAAGTTACAAGTTACTGAAGTTGAGCCGGAAATATCTGTGAAAATATATACATGAAGCTATAATTGGTCTGAAATTAGAGAATAATCTTAATGCACTTACAATATTGCCTGTTCTCAAGGTCAGCAGAATGTTTCTAACCAATCTACGTTGAAAACTATGACGTCAAGTCAATAATGTTGCTGTTACCCTAATAACACTGTCACAATTAATATTGATTTCGGACTTGCCACTATACTATTGGGAAACAATTGATAATGAATTGGTTAGTAGTAATATTAAGGAAAATGAGCAAATAAACATTAAAACTTATAAACAGAAATGAAATATAGCCCTCCCGGTGCGTCAGCGGCAAGTCTGAGAACTTATATCACTAAAAATATGGTTTCTATGCCCACGATGGACAGAGCACAAATAACCCATTGTTTTGCTTATGCTTAACAACAAACAAATAAAAAATTTAATAAAACCGTGAAGTCATGTTACAGACAATCAATAGAAGAGATGAAAAAGACTATAAAGTCATGTTACATGTAGTAAAAAGAGGATTAAATATAACCGTGAAGTCACGTTACAGACAATCAATAGAAGAGATGAAAAAGACTATAAAGTCATGTTACATGTAGTAAAAAGAGGATTAAATATAACCGTAAAGTCATGTTACAGACAATCAATAGAAGAGATGAAAAAATATTATAAAGTCATGTTACATGTAGTAAAAAGAAGATTAAATATAACCGTAAATTTATGTTACAGACAATCAATAGAAGAGATGAAAAAGACTATAAAGTCATGTTACATGTAGTAAAAAGAGAATTAAATATAACATTTTGCATTTTTGTGTTTTGCAGTTTGTATAGACGTTTTTTACAAGTACATATAAGGG
>NW_013674323.1:7896-10905 GCF_000517525.1 Limulus polyphemus | reverse complement strand
AGGGGGACGGGTACTCCAGGTAGTTACAAAGTAGTCTTATCAGTAAAGACGATGGATTAGCTTTGTCCGAAAGTCACTTTAACTGTTCAGACGATGAAGTTCAGGAAAGACAACGTACACAGTCATGGTCACACTACACACACTCATGTGGTATGTTAAGACGATATAATGGTCACACTACACAGTCATGTGGTATATTAAGATGATATCATGGTTTCACTACACAGTACTTGTGGTATGTTAAGATGATATCATGGTCACACTACACAGTACTTGTGGTATGTTAAGATGATATCATGGTCACACTACACAGTACTTTGTGGTATGTTAAGACGATATCATGGTCACACTACACAGTCATGTGGTATATTAAGATGATATCATGGTTACACTACACAGTACTTGTGGTATGTTAAGATGATATCATGGTTACACTACACAGTACTTGTGGGTATAAAAACCATCGTCCAAATCATATTCAAACATTGTTTATCAAGTCAGTGATATGTACTCGTTGTCTTCCACATGTATGTTTAGACTACACACTAAGTTTCACAACGTTGTGTACGTCGGTTTCCATGATACAGTCATCTCAACAGCAGAAGTGACTTTTCAAAAACCCGGCATAAGTCAGATATTTGTAGACTGTTAGAAAAATCATGATTACGTGACCGGCTACAGGGAATTAAGCGATGAGCTGTTATTAATGATCGTGAAAGATTACAGTATTTACTTAAGCGGCTAAGAGAATAATTAGGCTTAATTAACTAATTGAGTTGTTATGCTTCCTGAGGTTTATCTAACTGAAAGAGGGAAATAATTGGAATCCATTTAGGGAGAGTTGTTATAACAGGATATTTTAACCGTCCTTTAGTTCCAAAGTTTGTCAAGTATCTGGAGAGGAAATGGAGCTGTTTGTGGTATGTAAAATTTAACTGGTTATTGTAATCTTTATAACTTCGTCATCCGCAGGCTCGAGAATGTTCGTGAAGTGTCTGCAGAATTGATGAGAGTCTTAAAACCCGCTTGTAAATCATACATTAGATGGCAATATTAATATACTTGCAATAAATTGATCAGGAAACGTATTTATCTGATCACTTTGCTCTTTTCCGTATTTTGTTCAGTAACATCTAAAATGTGATGTATGTATTGGAAATATCTGATTTACATGTAAGATCCTAGTTTTATTACATATGCCAGGAAATTTCTTTTGACTCAAACTGTTGACGTGAATGCTGAGACATTATGAATGTTGAAGTTAAAATACATACCTAGATGTGACAGACAGGAAACACTGAAGGTCGAGGTTAAAATACATACCTAGATGTGACAGACAGGAAACACTGAAGATTGAGGTTAAAATACATACCTAGATGTGACAGACAGGAAACACTGAAGACTGAGGTTAAAATACATACCTAGATGTGGCAGACAGGAAACACTGAAGATTGAGGTTAAAATACATACCCAGATGTGACAGACAGGAAACACTGAAGATTGAGGTTAAAATATACACCAAGACGTGACTGACAGGAAACACTGAAGGTTGAGGTTAAAATATGTACCCAGATGTGATTTATAGGAAACACTAAATGTTGAGGTTAAAATACACACCCAAATGTGACTGACAGGAAACACTGAAGGTCGAGGTTAAAATAGGTACCCAGATGTGATTTATAGGAAACACTAAATGTTGAGGTTAATATACACACCCAAATGTGACTGCCAAAAAACTGAGGGTTGAGGTTAAAATATGTACCCAGACGTATCCACTCACATGGTCTTGATGTAAATTAGTTGTAATACAAGATCAGTTGGCATCTATAGTCCACTCACATGGTTTTAACGGAACATAGCTGTATGTCAAAAATATAACTTCATTACAGTGTACTTTAGAATACTTTCCACTGTGTGTTCTCTGAAGTCTGAAATAGGAAAATAAAAGATTAGGGTGGTCAATGCCAATTATTTAACCTATCCGACAAACAGCAATATAATTTCTCCACTTTCTCGTTCTTTATTTTATTGTAACATGTTGAACCGAAGGCATGGGGTTAAATTGAATAAGCACTAGTGAATTATTGTTCTTAAACAACCAGCAGCTGGTTGTGTGTTTTTCAACCGTTAAAAAGAATTACATAGCCTACCAATAAGTAAATACACATTCCAGAAAATACAAATCGGCCACATCTAAGATGTCATATTTTCGTATTGGAACACTGTATATTTCTGTAACAAATCTTGTTTACTTTCATGTTCTTCAATGGAAATCGCACTGAATTGTTTCCCCTGGTGTGGAGTGTTCATTTGTTACCTCAGCAAGATTAAAACCATTACAGGTTCCAATCCTTGTAGAAGAAGATGATTTAATTAACAGCCAGATAAAGAGAGATGGCGTCTTGTTCAACATAAACGTACTTGTGATATTAACTTAACACTCAAGTCGCTAACTTGAATCATACACTCAGAATATGTAGTTTTATGTTTTTGTCTGTTAAAACACTCTTAGTAAAGAACTGGCCAAATAACTTTGCTACAATAATTCATTTTACATGTAAAATACAAACGAGACCCAGGTAGTAATTAGTGGGATTAAACATAATATTGATGTTATTTTTGCTTAATTTTGCTTTTGTGACTCACAGATCCCAAAAGAAATAAAATCATGAATCCACACAAGCAATGCGGTGTATAAATAGTTAAGAAAAACGTTTATGGAAACGTTTATGTTTACGTTTATGGAAAATGAACCCCATTGATAACTCTGCGGTTAATTAATAGGAAGGCAATTGTACAATAGATATACAATTAAAAGGAATACAACGCTAAAATAATTACACAATAAATAATTTAAAAATAAGGTTTGTTTTTGTTTGTTTGTTTGTTTTTAATTATGCACAAAGCTACACAAGGGCTATCTGTGCTCTGCCCACCACGGGTATCGAAATCCGGTTTCTAGCGTTGTAATTCCGCAGACATACCGCTGTGCCACTGGGGGGTTAAAAT
>NW_013674323.1:0-6954 GCF_000517525.1 Limulus polyphemus | reverse complement strand
AAGATCAGTTGGCATCTATAGTCCACTCACATGGTCTTGGTGTAATTTAGTTGTAATACAAGATCAGTTGGCATCTATAGTCCACTCACATGGTCTTGATGTAATTTAGTTGTAATACAAGATCAGTTGGCATCTATAGTCCACTCACATGGTCTTGATGTAATTTAGTTGTAATACAAGATCAGTTGGCATCTATAGTCCACTCACATGGTCTTGATGTAATTTAGTTGTAATACAAGATCAGTTGGCATCTATAGTCCACTCACATGGTCTTAACGGAACATAGCTGTATGTCAAAAATATAACTTCATTACAGTTTACTTTAGAATACTTTCCACTGTGTGTTCTCTGAAGTCTGAAATAGGAAAATAAAAGATTGGGGTGGTCAATATAAATAGGTACCTTTCGGTTAAAAGAGGCTGTTATTTCCACTATGCCAATTATTTAACCTATCCGACAAACAGCAATATAGTTTCTCCACTTTCTCGTTCTTTATTTTATGGTAACATGTTGAACCGAAGGCATGGAGTTAAATTGAATAAGCACTAGTGAATTATTGTTCTTAAACAACCAGCAGCTGGTTGTGTGTTTTTCCGGTTTCTAGCGTTTCATACCGCTGTGCCACTGGGGGGTTAAAATAAGGACCAGCCCTAAAAAAAAAAAAAAAAAAAAGACTACATGTTTCGATGTTCTAAAGGTGGTAGCATAAGAACACCGAGGCACGTAGAGTCTTTTGAGGTCTAGTCCCTGTTTTTAATAAATTATTTATTGTGTAATTATTTTAGTGTTGTACTCCTTTTAATTGTATGTATCAGGTATATCTGAGTTTAATTGTTCCTTGATAAAACTCACCTCAGTTAAGCTGATGAACTCCGAATGAGAAGAAATATTGTGTTATTCAGTGGAAGCTCCTTCGTAATGTTAATAGAATCCTGGATTGGTTGAAACATATTTCTCCTGCCGAAAGATTGTGTTACTCAGTACAAGTTCTTCCATGATGCTCTATGAACCCTGGATTGGTTGAAACCTACTTCTCAGGCTGAAAGATTTTGTGATTCAATGAAAGTTCCTCCATAATGCTATACGAACTGAGGAGTAGTTGAAACCTAGTTTCCGTGTTCCTCCTCTTTATTACAGAAAACCGTGCATTGTTGCATTATTTAAAAGACTGTAGGAAAAGCAGCTAGTCAACAAAACCCACAATCGATTCTTGGGCTACTCTTTTACCAAAAATAGTGGGATTGACCGGCACTTTATAATGCCCCCATGGTTGAAAGGGCAAGCATGTTAGGTGACGGGGATTCGAATCTACGACAAACAGCTCGTGAGTCGAGCGCCCTAACCACTAGGTCATGCCAGGCCAACTTTTTATACAATATATAATGTATAGTCACAATACAGTACCGACTGCTTTATTCAGCAGATATCACTTCAGGGCATAAAAGAATATGTCAAGTTTACGATACTGAATCGAATAGAACATGATTAGAGCCCCCACATGGTTGACTCCCCTCGAATCGAATAGAACATGATTAGAGTCCCCACATGGTTGACTCCCCTCCGACATATACTGTTGCAGTCCTTCTGGCGCCTATGATAAAGTTACAAGATGAACGCCGAAGCTTCTAGAAGCCATAGAAATTTTTGGGTTTAATAATCGTGACTTTAAAGTCCTTGACTTGCTCAGATAATTGGTCAAGCAACGATTGTCTCCCTTCATCTAGCCCAACTGAAGAGTTTTGGTGTTGAACGAAAGGTTCTCTAAGGCAGTGAGTGACTTGTGACAGACAAAAGATAGATATGAACAATTCAATGACGGCAACTTGTGCAATAAATTTTAAGATAAAAACAAAATCAACGTTTAAAATAATAAAACTATTTTTTGATAATCAACAATTTTGGGAAGAAATATTGACTTTTTTATGTACAATACTCATACCACCTTCATATATTACAATGAGTTAAACCTTTTCCTTATAAAACTACCCGCTTCTCATGTAAGTTTTTGTTCCTGATAATGATAGCGTAAAGCTACCGAAACATGTATAGTCTTTTAAATTCGATAACGAGGAACCCACTTTGAGACTAATAATGGCTGGATGACATCTACCTGATGATGACAAAAACCTTGTAGAAACGTTGTACATTTGCTGTTATGTTAAACTTATATTAAAGTTTTTCTTCATTATCCATTCAAGCCGTCTCCAGCCATTATTAGTCTTTTAATGTTGGCCGTAGGCCATGTAAAAACATTTATTGTGCATTTCAAAAGTAGACTTTGTTTTTATTTTAAAAGAAAAATATGAAATGCTATTTTTTATTCATCTCTCATTTGAAATTTGTTAACAACAAACTAAGATGAACTTTTAAAAATCTGAAGTCTTCTGTGATGTTTATCGCGAATATTAGCGTCGTACATTGTTTTCGACTGAGTAATGATAATGCTGGATTTCCCCACCAGGGTGGCTGCTGCTCTTCCAAAACGTTCTAATCATAGTAGTACGTTTATGATAATAGTAGACTCATTCATTCTGTTAATGAATTGTATTTACTCTTAGAGCCTTATGTGAAAGTGTTGTGCTGTTTTAAAGGGGATTGTGATAAACGTTATGTTGTTTAATGTATTTTATATTATGATGTATACCATTTCATATGTAAAGTCTAGTGGATAGTAAAAACATTGGGAAAAAAAGAATATCTATCCACCCATCCATTCATCTACCTATTTATAATCATTATTTTGTCATTTGTCTCTCTCTCTCTCTCTATATATATATATATATGAACTTTCTGTAGGTCATACCCTAGTTTTAGATGTACACATATTATTTAGTTTGGACTGATTTCGTTTTCTTACCTATGTATATGTAATAATATGGAATTATTTTTTTTTGTATAATACATTTTAATACAGGTAGAATTTAAAATATTACAAGATAAACTTAAATTTCGGACCGTTGGATGAAAATAAAATTTCCGATTAAGATAAAAGTTTCCTTTGCTCAGTTGTCGCCAAGGTAATTCCCAGCTGTCAATATCACTTTGAAAGCTTATTGATTGAAAGCAGAGCATTCTTCCCGAACGCGTTTATCTCGTGTGACAATTCTGGATTCTAACTGGTTAAAACTTCTACGAAAAAAAAAAAAAAAAACAGAATAAAATTGCAGCAGATGCAATACAATCTGAACGTAAAAAACAATAGAAGTGTATATGAACTTCGATTTATTTTTTTTCGGTTTGTAATTTATCTAGAAATAAGTATCTAAGGGAGCAGCTGCAAGCTACTTCAACAATACAACTTGCTAAACTCCTTGAATTATTAAAGACACACTAACTAATGCATTACGCTAGACTAATTGCTATTATTTAACAGCCATTTATTCTTGATAAAATAAATCATGATTTTCTTTTCGAGTCTCTCTCACACACACACACACAAATATTTCAGATCGGTATTTTAATAAATAATCCCAGAAAAATCCCTCTGGTGTAGCTGAATGGAACAAGCGAACATCTCTTGATATTCTCTGTCAGTTTCTATCAGCCTAAGATTCCCTACAGTACACATACTGGACGTTACACGACAAATTAATATCAATCCCTAGTTTTCTGTCGGTTTTTATCAATGTAAGGCTCGTCACACGACAACCGAATATCAGTCCTGGGTTTTATATGTCAGTTTCTGTCAGTGTAAGGCTCGTTACACTAGAAGTACTGGCGTTTACACGGCAACTGAATATCAACCCTTGATTTTCTGTCAGTTTTTATTAGTGTAAGGCTCGTTACACTAGAAGTACTGGCGTTTACACGACAACCGAATATCAACCCTTGGTTTTCTATGTCAGTTTTTATCAGTGTAAGTCTTGTTACAGTAGCCGAATTGGGCATCCGAATAGCACCCGATTGAGGTGGTGACCAATGTTTTATGAAATACTTGTGACCTCAACATTTAAAACCAAAGAGTGACCAGATCCTTGACCATTCTCGAACTGTTGTAGACTGAGCTAGAACCAGGCACACAGCAGTGAACTCGTTAATACTGTTATTACTCATTCATGCCTCTCAGTAAATAGACCTATTTTATGAACGATTGTTTGTTTGTTTGTAGTTAAGCACAAAGCTTCCCAAAGGGCTATCTGTGCTCTGCCCACCCTAACCGCTGTGCCATTGGGGGGGGGGGGGGTATTAACGAAAATTGTACTAATGTCTTTATTTTTTGATATATTTCTTCTAGCTTATTCTTGTTGCGACTTAGTATTTTGTCAGGCGAGTAACAAAGGTTATAAATCCCATAAAAATATTTATTTTCCTTATGCATATATAACAAACTAATTATACAGCAACAACAATAATGAGGTAGATAAATGAAATAAATGAAGCACATTCAGCCCCCACCCCGATGAATCAACGGTAAAACTGAGGGCTTATAACGCTAACAACCGGGTTTCGATAATCCATGATGGGCAGAGCACAGATAGCCTATTGTATAGATCTGCGCTTAACAACAAACAAACACATTCAGCGCTACGCGGAGAGTCTTCATTAAAAAAAAAAACGTGAGACTTTAACATAAAAATACTATTCATACAGGCCCGGCATGGTCAGGTGGTTGGGAAGCTCGACTCGCAATCTGCGGGTTCGAATCCCCGTTCCACCAAACGTTGGTAAAAGAGTAGCCCAAGAGTTGGCGGTGGGTGGTGATGATTAGCTGCCTTTCCTCTAGCCTTACACTGCTAAATTAGGGACGGCTAGCACAAATATCCCTCGTGTAGCTTTGCGCAAAATTCAACACAAACAAACTATACATGCATAATGATATGCAACACTGTAGGAATATAGCTACTATTTTACTACATAATGATATGCAACACTGTAGGAATATAGCTACTGTTTTACTACATAATGATATGCAACACTGTAGGAATATAGCCACTGTTTTACTACATAATGATATACAACACTGTAGGAATATATCTACTGTTTTACTACATAATGATATGCAACACTGTAGGAATATAGCTACTGTTTTACTACATAATGATATGCAACACTGTAGGAATACAGCTACTGTATTACTACATAATGGTATGCAACACTGTAGGAATATAGCTACTGTTTTACTACATAATGATATGCAACACTGTAGGAATACAGCTACTGTATTACTACATAATGGTATGCAACACTGTAGGAATATAGCTACTGTTTTACTACATAATGATATGCAACACTGTAGGAATATAGCTACTGTTTTACTACATAAGATATAATGTGGATTTTAATAAGATTATTACAAATTTTCTGATTTATCAAGTATGATATCATAAGGTCGTCTGGCTGTTTTAGTAGAGACAAAATTCAGTTATTCGCCTGTCGTTGTGGCAATGACGTACACAGATGTAGATTTTTAATTAAATTTAGAACTTAATTTAAAACAGCTGAACTTAGAGTATAGAAGAATTAAACATTTTCCTGGTATAAGTACATAAAAAAATTGGTTCAAGTGTAGTATCAGAAGAAACATATACAATTATACTTCGTGTCTCACTGGACTCTCTCTCTCTCTCTCTTTTGTTTTTTTCGTCGTGAGCTGTTTAGCAAAATGAGAACTATTACCTTACTTAGCACAGAGAGTGCCACGTATAGATTAGACAAAAATAGGGGAAATTACTCAGCGAATATAAGCAAACCACGTGGGCCTTAGAGGCCTTGCCTGGTTTGTACTTTCTTCGCAAACCACGTGGACTTTGGAGGCACTACTCAACTTTTACTTCCTCAATTACAGGGTGGTGTAAAGCAGATCGCTGAAAGGTGTCGTCACAGTCGAAACAAGAAGTCTCGTGTTTTCGCTATTGGACATTTGCCATTTCCTAAAGACTACGGATTTCAGAAACTCGGAGACCTATATTTGCTCAAGTACCTTTTTATAGAACGTTTAATCTTTGAAACGATTATAACTCGATTCGCTAAATTCCTGTTACAGCCAGAATGTGATGCTATAATCTATGCAGAGACAACTCGGAACATTTTTGTGTAAACCTTTTCAGTGTCGAATATGCACTTGATTTAGCTTTTGTACAGTTGCCCACATCTTTTGTACAGGTTGTCCACATCTTTTGTACAGGTTGTCCACATCTTTTGTACAGTTTGTCCACATCTTTTGTACAGGTTGTCCACATCTTTTGTACATGTTGTCCATATCTTTTGTACAGGTTGTCCACATCTTTTGTACATGTTGTCCATATCTTTTGTACAGGTTGTCCATATCTTTTGTACAGTTTGTCCACATCTTTTGTACAGGTTGACCATATCTTTTGTACAGGTTGACCATATCTTTTGTACAGGTTGCCCACATCTTTTGTACAGGTTGTCCACATCTTTTGTACAGGTTGACCACATCTTTTGTACAGGTTGACCATATCTTTTGTACAGGTTGTCCACATCTTTTGTACAGGTTGTCCACATCTTTTGTACAGGTTGACCATATCTTTTGTACAGGTTGTCCACATCTTTTGTACAGGTTGACCATATCTTTTGTACAGGTTGACCATATCTTTTGTACAGGTTATCCACATCTTTTGTACAGGTTGTCCATATCTTTTGTACAGGTTGTCCATATCTTTTGTACAGTTTGCCCACATCTTTTGTACAGGTTGTCCATATATTTTGTACAATTTGCCCACATCTTTTGTACAGGTTGTCCATATCTTTTGTACAGGTTGTCCACATTTTTTGTACAGGTTGTCCACATCTTTTGTACAGGTTGTCCATATATTTTGTACAATTTGCCCACATCTTTTGTACAGGTTGTCCATATCTTTTGTACAGGTTGTCCACATTTTTTGTACAGGTTGTCCATATATTTTGTACAAATTGTCCATATCTTTTGTACAGTTTGCCCACATCTTTTGTACAGGTTGTTCATATCTTTTGTACAGGTTGTCCATATATTTT
>NW_013674322.1:19529-28032 GCF_000517525.1 Limulus polyphemus | reverse complement strand
TGTACTTGTATTTGTTGTGTCTTGACGTCAGTAAAACGTGTGAATGACGTGAATCACCATAAGAATTATGCACTCTATAGGCATGACATAGGAAGTTAAAAAGCAAGAAATATTTTTACTCTTAATTTCGGTTTTATTTACTCTTGAAACAGAACACATTCAGGGACCCTGCAGATGTACATCTAGTTTTATTCAACTAACCAAGTCTTCTGAGAAGACTTCGGCATAACCTTTGCACTTTGAAATCGCAAAGTTAGCACTACGCCTATGTCTTACTAAAAGTGTGTAGGAAATAGGTTAATAAAAATTTTATCTTCTTACTTTTACTTTTAATTCTATCAAATTATTTCTTTTGTGAAAAAGGTTAAAATATTCAGCGGCAAATTTTCGGTACAGGTCTTCATCGTAGTTATTTTGAATTAAGTAACTTCAGAACTGCACAAATGCTCATAATAACGCCTACCCATACTTGTTGTTATAATTAGAAGTGACTTGACTTGAATTTGAAAATATGAATCCATATCTATTTCATTATACAGAAGCGATTTAAGCATGAATGATAAAAGTCATGAAGTCAAGCTAATACAATATGGAGTAGACTGGGGCAAATCCGACAGCGTTCGTGTCTATGGACTTTCTTAACTTATGTTTATAAAGATTATCATTCTAAATGGTACTTCTGTTCGGTAGTAATTATTTTTCGTTTAAAATGTTCTATAGTTTTAACACAATGCAAATATAAAAGCCAGTTTAATAGCGTTCTGTTTGACTGCATTAGATGTTATTTTCTATAAGTGGCCGTTTCAAATATTTTTTTCACGCACGTTCAGTTATTCGTCAAGCAAATGAAGTTACGTATTTTTCCCGAGAAACGAGTACACGTATTTGAACGATGAAACATGATTAAACAAATAAGACAAACTTACTGATAACTTTAAATATTAGCTCCGTACCAACATGAAGAAGAACAGATCTTCGTCCCTAGCTTTCAGTGGCTTCATGCAACTATGGCTCGCCCAAAATAATACAGCCTTAGACACATTAATTGTTATTACAGTCCCAACCCTTGGAGAAGGTGCCACATACTTTGGGTCAACAGAACCTCTACTATGCAGCAGTGACTCATCTGCTTCTGCATGTTCTTAAAATATAACTTCTAAATCTGCTTTATAATCCAAGCACTAATCCTCAAAAGGCATCTCTATGTTCCGTATCCTTAAAGAAGATCGTCACTGTGTCCGATGCATGTCTTGCTCAAATATCTTGAAACTGTCAAGCTGTTTAGAAATTCCAAGCTTCTAGCGATTGCCCAAGCTTACCATAAAGAAACCCTGAAAGCATTCTAATTGAAGTCGATTCCTCCAATACAAGTAGCACAGTCCAGCTAAATGGAGAGAATAGTGTTGGAAACAAATAAAGAACTATTCAGCAGAACCGACTGTCTCATGATACAAATCTACAAGACTCCATTTCCGAGTCGAGCAGTATTAGCGAGATCGTGATATGTTTTCCAAATGAATGATGATAGACAATGAAGTCGAAGAACTTTAGTACATTATTCCAGAGCCAACAAGAATTTCTGTAAGGTAGTGTTAAGGGTGATAGGCAGCGTGTAGAAAACGAGATGCTCAAGAAGATCATGGTACTATCTGTCCATTTTGATGGCAGCGTTGACAGGACCCAACTCGATTAAGGCTGTATATTGATAAAGGTGGTGACAAGGACAAGCAAGGAAAAGCAATATTTTGTCGACACTGATGAACTTCAAAATCGAGGCGCAAAAGGCTTGTGTGCTGTAAACTCGACATGCTTAAACGGAGTAGGGGAACAGGACTTCATGAAAATCTTCACCCAGATGTTCTCATTTGTCACAAATAGAACAAACTCCAACACTTGAGAGAAAGGCAGTATGTAGGCCATAATGGAATGCATGCAGACATATAATACAGTTGTTGAGCTGGCACCCTTCCTGAAGTTTGGTGTTCCGTACTTATATCTAATCAGACTTGACAATCAGAGAGTAATATAGTTACACAAATTAGTCAGATTTTCTAACAGCTGATTGGGATATGTTTTTTCTTTCATAAGTCATTTGCTACGGTCCCATAAGCTCTGGGTTATGGCTACTTAAACCTGCCGAAACTACTGGGTTTTTTTGAAGTGAGATGGACCGAATTTACAATTGATATCCTCAACGATATTTTGTCTTCCTGGCATGCACATGTCATGTTCTTTTATAACCTACGAAGAAAAATCTGCTAGTGGATTTCTTCGCGTTCTCATAGGCGTTGACAACCTCCAGTTGCTAGCGTTTATGGCTGATACACTAGTTGTTTTCTTCTAATATCAACAACAGCTCAAAAATTACTATCTAACCATTCTGGAAAGAATAAGCTGATATCCAAAGTGAAATTAAACTTTATTCATTAAATGGAACACCACTGCTAGGAGGTTAGGCTGCTTCACTACAAGAGCAGATGGAGCAAAGTGATGGCTTTTGATGATAAAGCGTGATTATAATGAATTATATTTGGCGTAAGAAATAAAGATGTTGTATTTAAAGTACAATAAGCCTAACATAATTGTTTCATGACAATTATTGCAACGTTAAAATCTGGGGTTTGATTCCTGCGGTGGACAGAGCCATATAGCCCATTGTGGAGCTTTGCACTAAAACAACAACATACATAATGCTGTTTTTAAAATTATGTATAAAAAATGCGGCATCCTTGAATCGATTGTGAGTCAATTAAAATTATCATCCACTGCACCTGCATAACATACGATAAATATTTTTTAACTTATGTATCCATCCGTCTCTTTTGTCCTTTGGCCTGTTTCCACAACTTACTAGAATTCATGTATAACATAATAAGTGACGGATTCACATACATTTAAAACATCGTTGGTTTAGTTTGTATTAGTTTAATAAATGAAAATTTGAGAGAATAACATCCATAAGAATTCTTACTTTTCCCTTTTTGATTATTTAACTTCTCTGCAGAACATTACCTAAAGACTATTGGTCAAGAAAAGGTTACTGGTAGCCAACTTATCATACGTATCATTTAATGACAGAAAATGATTAGATATGTGCCACTAATATCACATGTATGTAGATAGGATATGCACTACTGATACCACATGTAGGCAGGCTGGGTATATGTTGCTAACACCAAGTGTAGGCAGACTGAGTATATGCTGCTAATACCATGTGTAGAAAGACTGCTACTGATATCTTCTTTTCTGTAGGGGAATGCAATTTACACAAAAACATTTAGGCTAAAAAAGTATGAAAAAGAGTTAGAATAAAAAGAATGTCTATCGATTGTTCTATAACCACAAGAAACAACGTATACGTAATTTAGTTGCTGGATGACACCTAGGCTGAGAGTTCTTTGTAAGAATGAGGTTTCAGTTTTCGTGTTATCCTTAGAATAATACGAATTTCTTCATTGTCGATCTTGCTTAGTCTGATGACGATGATTATGTAATATTGGTCGACACTGTAATATTCAAAATAACAACATTTTATGAAAGATGGCGAGGTCAGTCTTGTCATATCTAACAAAGTAGGCCAAGCGCGGTCCATTGGATGGATCTGTGGGTCTATCATTTGCGTCATATTATTGCCCTTACTAAAAAAATAAAAATAAAAAAATCACACTTTGCACATTGGAGTCGCGGATGCATTATAAAGTTGGTCAATATCAACTATGCGGCCAGACAAGAGTAGCTTAAAAGTTGGTGGGTGGTAGATGCTGTTGATTAGCTGTCTTCCCTCTAGCCTATCACGAAAACACCTTTTGATTTGTGAAAGTTTGTGAAAGCTTGTAAGCCTTTGTAAACTTGAAGCTTTGCGTGACTTCGTTAATAGTACCGACTTCACCGCAGTGGCATTTTTTTTTAGTAAGAAAGTTCCCTTTGTTAAAAATCCTTCAATTTGTTAATGAGGGAATTGTTCTGGATTGGTTTGGGTTGTGTTTTCAGAGCTATTGATGTTCTAAGGACACTGCCGTGCAAGTTTGTCTGTTTATATAAAGTACACTTAAGGTCCCTCCTTTGAAATATTGAGCTTTTTGGCTCTACATTGTTTAGCTATCTTGCTGTATAATCATCCTCTCTTGGAAAAGAGCTGTGACAAATCTCCAGACATAAATCTATCTATGTAAGTATTGCACTGTCGAATGGTTTTGGCTCATTTAGCACGGCACATGCTCTGTATGCAGCAGGTCGAGGATTCAATCCTGTCTATATCCATTCCCCCCACCTAAACAATGTTTGAGTAGTCAAATAATTTTAGTGCATACAACGTACACGAAGCACGAGTTTAACGTCTAATTATGGTAATAAACAATAGTTTTCTTCGAATATTTATGGAAAGTCTCCTTTAAAATAAAGCATTTTAAAGCAAATTCTACTGGGTGACAAATAGTAGCCATTTACTGTTTACATGTATGAAACCCATTATACAGCAGAGAAAAAGTCGTGATTTATCAAAAAAATATTTATTTGTATGTTTTTGAATAAAAAAAGGGCACACAATACAATTATTTCAAACGGGAAACAGATGTTTACACTTGCCTTGGTAAAATATGTGTTTAGATTGATAAATATTTGAACTACAAAAATGCCAATACAATTCAATCTTGAAGAAGAAACTACATATTCAGACGTAGATAACAAATAATACAAAATATTTTTTCACATATTTCATTCAAAAAGTGTTTTCTTTTGGAAATATCTTTTTCGCAAAATCGTGGGTTGGGTATACTTCTTTATGTGGAACACTGTAATGGCGTTCTTTCTTCTGCAAGAATTTTGCTACAGCTGATCGTGGATCAAAATGTGCAGTTCCTGTACTGTTAAGGAAGATATACATGCGATTGTTGATCGCCTCTCTCGAATAGCAAGTCTGTTTTGGGCCCTTCAGTATAGTGTGACACGAAACAGCACGTTCAGATCAGTGATACATATGTTTGCACCAATTTGCAAAAGACAGTTTCAGGCACGGAGATCTTCAACAGATGGTACAATTTTCCAGTACCATGACTACCATCTGTAATAGCACATGGTACAGGAAGGTTTTGAGAAGCGAAATGTCCGATGACTTCATCACAGAACTGTGCGAGAGAGTTCTCCTCAAAAAAGTCCCTCTACCACATCTCTTGTAGAATCAATTATACCTGTTGCACTTCGTGCCTGAAGAAACATCTTTATCTGTACTGTTTTATCTTTGTTTTGTACTGAGTACGATTTCAGTCCTGACATTTGTTAAACACCGTTTTGTTGTAATAAGAAAATTGTGGACTTGTCTTCTTTCACTATTATTAGTTGCTTTTCAGTGATCTTTTTCAGCTTTTCTTCTTTATTACCCAGGAATGAATTCAACTCCATCAAGTAAGAGCAACTGTTTTAGCAGCCTCAATATCACAGAATGTTACCATTGATTTTTGACTGTCTTTTTGAAGTTTTTCGAAAAGGTGAAGTAAATCAAGCATGAATGTTGTATAATATTCCTGGTCGCCACCTTCTTTACATAATCTTGAGAAACCTCTAGCTGTTGCTTTCTTATTTTGTGCACTGTTCTCGGACGTGCAGACAAAGTTTCAGTATATTCTCATGGATGGCAAATTCTTTCAGACCGATTCGCACAGATGTTCCACAAAACGAACTTCAAAGTGATCTGGAAACCTGTAGAACTTTGAACCAGATTCCTCCGCAATCTTTTTAATTCATCAGTCCAAACTGCTGAAGCCCTGTAAAATGAAACCATATGCTTGAGATTCGTTCTCTAGTGTTTGACTTCCATCACCAATGTTTCTAGGTCAGATAATGATAGGTCAGGCCTATGTGCTACACACCATATACAAAGTACATCTTTCTCTAGATATGCTTTCAAGCTGGCTCAGAGTCCACCTTTCTTTCCGGTATTGGCACTTTCACTATCTGTTGTCAGTCCAGTCAACTTTTCCTTTGAAATTTCCTCGATACCAAGTTTTTTCAAATTAATCACAACAGCATCTAGCAACTCTTCAGCACCACGCTTGTCAGATTGACTTTCGCCCATGAAAACATTCTTCATACCTTTTTCTTTAGTCAAGATAAAGCAGTAATGAATTTGACGTAGATTGAATATTTATCAACTGAGCCATCAACCTGTAGTGAAAAATAATCAGCATTTTTTTTTTTTGCTTCGTCTAGTGACGTAAATTCTCTAGTATAGTCTGAATGTTTATAGAAACATTATGAATTGACCATTTGTTAAATGTCGTAGAAATTCTAGTGAGTATATTGGGAAATTATTAAGATGCTACCAAATTGTTGAAAGTAATTTACGTATATTATATCTATAGGTGATATATGTGTTATGAATAAATGCATGTTTTATGTCCTATCAATGCGTTGGTGGTTTTCTATGTTGGTGGCTCGTTTTGAGCCTCACCCACGACCGCATAAAAATATCATAGAAATAAATAAAATTATTTGTAATGAGTGCAAGTCGAATCCATGCCTCACAACATGTTACATTACAACTATTGTCTTCCAATGCCTTTTCCTATTTTCAAATTATTTTCATGTTCTAGAAAGTTAGATTTAAAGTTATAACGTTTGAAACACTGCTTTAACCTGAACTCATTTTCTGTTTTGGTTTGGCCAGTTTGGTCAAACTAAGATATGATAAAAAAAACAGGAACCGGATCCGCCACACGAGCCGCCAGTTGGCCATCTATGGCTTAAACTAACGGGAGGTAAAACAGTTGACTTTTACTTTAAACAATTTCCAAAATAATTAAAGTGTGGACGTGAGAGTTCTGAAAAGATCATTGTATACCGCAAAACTTCTAAAATAATAATAAACAGCAAGAATGTTGTTGAATTTCCCACAAAACTCAATGAATTTTGGATTTGAAATGAGATAAGAGAAACCACGTTTGTGAAAAATGCGAGTGAGTTTACAAGCTCTATTCAAAAAATCTTATAATAATTTTACAAAAATATATATTTTAATTTTTATTATTAATTTTATTTGTGAGATTTTTTTTCTGGTAACAAACTCCCTCTATTCTAGTTTTGTTCTGATAATAATTAATTATTGTTACTTAAAAGCTGTAAACGTATAGGATGCAGAAAATCCACACTTACTTTTACCAAATCCTCCTGAAACTAATTTGGTAGCTTAGCAATAGATGACAGCACTCAATAGTAAGTACAACTGACTTGCTTGTTCACAACGATTTTACTAAGGTGGATAGTAATCAGAAGAATGGTAAACATGGCAACGATAGTAATTATCAAACATTAATGTAGCTTAACTAATGACGTAATGTCATACCATATATGGAACTGTTATTATTAGTGCTGTTATCATGTGTAGCCAACTTCTTTATGTTCATGGGCCAGTTTTTTCCTATACTGTAGTTTAGGGGCCGAAACTATATGAATAGGTTAGGTACGTTCAGAATATTTGCTTAACTTAAATTTCAGTTCCTATTGTCTAGTGACAAAGCGGTATGTCTGCGGACTTACAACGCTAGAAACCGGGTTTCGATACCCGTGGTGGGCAGAGCACAGATAGCCCATTGTGTAGCTTTGTGCTTAATTACAAACAAACAAGCCTATTGTCTACTATAGACCCTCAGTTAATCATGTAGTTTTGAATACATAACTGAGTTAACAAACAGATTGGGTTGCTTGGTCACGGTTTCTTGGCTATATTTACCATTCTTCCAATTTTGCATTAGAAATTATTATTATTCATATTGAAGTTTCTCGAATCTTAAGGTGAATACATTTCGGCTTTTACAGAAGTTTCAACTATATTAATTACTTCCTGTTGCCCGCTCCACGTGACACTCGCTTGGTGTACCGTTTGATGTAGCAGATCCAAGGAAATATATAACAGAAATATCATATCTACAGACACAAATATATCTTCTACAATTTTAACACAGAGAGTAAACAAGAGTTCCCCAGATAAGCAGAACTTCTTACAATGCGTTATATATAACGTGTAACAAGAATAAACAAGAGGTTAGTCACACCTCATAGTATATTTAACTTTTTGTCATATTTTAATTTAAAAAAAAACAATATGTTAGGTATTCATTGTACGATTAGAGTATTCATTTAGTTATGTTACTACCAATTTTTTACGTCTCCGTTTGTTAATTAATTCTCCGTAAGTTCTTTCCGACGAAACTTTAACGACACAAGTCTTTACTTAATAAAACTGGTTTATTCTTTCCGAATATAACTTTACCGATACACCCAACTTCAACAATCACGCTAAACAAACGCTATAACAACGAACGTCTACAATACTTCTGACTGCAGATCTGTTACTCACTATCTACACATTACCTTCCTTCTTTTATATACCAGCGTAACCTATTTCTAGCAAGAAGTAGAACATTCGCCAAAGTACATGATAGTTCTAGAAACAAGATAGCGTGAGAATTGTCACGTGATCTCGATGACGCAACGTCAGAGAGTGGGACAG
>NW_013674322.1:14881-18529 GCF_000517525.1 Limulus polyphemus | reverse complement strand
TATCCCTTATGTAACATCATTTTATTGTCTACTGACTACCTGACAGACAACACACTAGTGTATAGTGATGCGTGTGGCTAAAACAGGTGGCCTTCGGCTCGTTTAGGGGAAATAATCGATTAAGTTAGTGAAATAATTTTCCTTTTATATCGTGTATCCAGAGCAAAAATCAGAACATTGTTGTTGTTTTTCATTATTTGCACTGGACGTAAAGTCCTTATAATAAAACCAATGTACCTGCAAACACAATAGATGCGTAGTCATTAATATGGTCACCATACTCAGATTAAATTAAAATTATCAAGATATTGCAGAAAATATATAACGTGGAACATTTGAAACGAAACATTTGAATGGAATCAAACATATAAATTAGTCATATTTTAACAATACAACAAGGTAGTAAGCAACACCACGTGGTTACACTATAAGCCTAGTGTTTAGTATATGTTAGTGTATTATTTATATCTAACTTGAAATGATGGGTTTTGAAGTGATGTTTATATTTTTGCATTTATTCTTGTAAACTGATACAGATCAAAATGCATTTATACAAACGAGCCTGTCGGAAAATCTGTGGCCGATATATTAATTTGAAGAAACAACTGAAATGCATTATTATTATTCCTTTCACTAGAGAAATCTGACTTCAAACAAACGAAAATTGATTTAGAAATAAAGTTTCTATCAACTCGTAGAACGAAATATGTTATACCCAAAGTTCCTTAATTTTAAACTTCCGAATTCTCACCTGCGTTATGCTGCAACTTACAATCAATGTCAAAAACGCCCACTGGAAGAATAACTCAAATGAAAACACCGACATAAAAGTCATCTCACAGCAAATTTCAACAGGATCAAGAGTGATCTTAAGACATCCTTACCTGTCTGGACTTCATACATTTAGTATGTTTAATTACCCTCGCCCTGCGAGGGTATTTGCAATCGGGTCCGTGTGTGTGTGTTTCTGTGCACGTATCACGAAAACTAATAAACCGATGCACACGAAAATTTTATACAAGTTTGGAAACAGATATGGGACAGTCCTCCCCAAAATTGGTCCCTTTAAAGCTATTTTTTTATACTAGGGAGATAGGCCATTTTAGCGGTTTTCGGTTAATAACTCTATAAAGTGTGATCGGATTTGTACCAAATTTCTTGGGCGCGTTAAGGCTGAGACTTCTCATCACACAACAAAAAACGATCGGGATCGTTGATCATCTGGATCTGAGAAGGATTTTCTGAGTTTTCGAAGGTGAACGTTGACGTTATCCAATATAAATGCATGCAATCTCGAAAAGGATCGGCGGGGCGAAAGTATGCAGTTTCTCTGATTGCTCTTGTTTCTAGATGTCATGAGCACTTACAAAATATGAAAATTATGAAGCTTTACAAAGTTATTAACAATAAGAACTGTATTAATATTTAACTTTAGTAACGTTACTTTAACCGAATCCTGCAAAACTGTACTTGTAAAGGTTCTTAATTTCTCTGTTCCACCACCTAATGTAAGTTTTGCTATACATGTGTCCTTCTGAAACTCCATTTAAGTACATAATAAATATGTCTATTTATGCTTCTAATAATCCTACTCTAACCCACGACTTAAGACTAAATTCAAAACCTTTGTGCTTTCATCTTTTTATAGTCATAATTACTTTAGTATTTCGTTCTCTCTTAAAAAAGGAAGAATTTTCAGCTTTAAAGGGGCTTTCACACAATCCAAACATAATCGTAACACGCCCAAACGAAGGAAATGGAATTGTGTTATTAGACAAAGCAGACTACCTTGATAAAATTAACAAGACTCTGAGTGACTTTAACAAAATTTAAACCCTTTACATCAAATATGTTCTCCCTAATCATTCCAAGGGGATAAAAACTACATCATTTTGTTAGGGACTTGAAAAACGAGAATACTATTACTCATCGTGCGTTCAACCAATTATATCTTTGTGGATCTCGACCCTGTATAATATATGGCCTCTCTAAAGCTCATAAACAAAATTATCCATTACACCCTGTCATTTCAGAAATCGGAACGCACAGTTGTAAAGCAGACAGATCATTGTACCTATTCTCAAATCGTTAACATTTAATGAATTTACTGTCCTGGACTTGTTCTCATTTGTTAAAGGGTTAAGAAACTTACATCCTCCTAATGAATGTTTTATGGCTAGATTTGATGTAGCTCCTGTATTGACAAACATTCCACTGGATGAGACCATCGACAGTTGCTTGGGAAAACTCTCAAGAGGAGTATCTTGTTTATAGCTTAACTCTGGAATAACTTAGATCTTTAATAACCCAAGCTGTACAAAATCACCATTTGATATTCAATGGAAAACTATATGACCAAATTGATGGGTCCCCACTAGGACCAACTCTAGCTAACATTTTTCTAAGTCACCACGAATAATCTCGGTTGAGCAACTGCCCAGAGAACTTTAAACCAATATCGTATAAACATTAAGTTGATGACATTTTCGTCATTTTTCGATCAAATGATGAAGTTCAACAGTTTCTTGTGTACTTAAACTCGCACCATTCACCTACAAAGTTTACCTGTGAAATTGTAGAACAGAATATTTTATCTTTTCTGGTTGTGCTAATTAATCAATATGCTCAAAGTTTTTTAATACCAATATGTCGAAAGAAAACGTTCACAGGACAGCTTAATCAGTTTGCTAGTTTTATTCCTGTAAGATAAAAAGATCAATCTTGTAACATGTCTATTAACTCGAGCCTTTAAGATCTGTTCAACTTATCTCATTTTACATCCTGAGATTATTTTCTTCTTGAAATACTCTTGTATAATGGATATCCTAAGAAAATGATTAAAAGAAGCCTAATGAGGATATTTCTAAACAAAATATTTGAAACTCCCATAGATATATTTACAGTTGATAAATGCTCAGTTTCCTTGACCATCATTTACCTAAGACAACAAAGTATCATACTTTCTAAACAACTTAAGTCTTAATAAGAAAGTTCTATCCACAGGTCAAACTGAACAATGTTTTCAAACCGTCCTTGATTTTAAAACACAGGATCGTCTGCCTATACCTCTTCATTCTTGGATTGCCTATAAATACACTTGTGGCGACTGCAAGGCCACCTATACCGGGAAAACTAAACGACATTTTTCGGTCTGTATCTACAAGAACTTGGGAGTATTGCTTAGGTCAGGTAACAACCTTTTAAGTCTACCCAATTAGGCGATCCGAAATCGCAGACACAATTTATTTTAAAGCAATTTTTGCTATAAAATGATTTTAATAAACAACTTTATAAATAGAACGTTTATTTAGGCATATAATCTTATTTTCTTTCCTCCATTCATGCTGTTTGTAAATAGTCAATAATATTGTTGGTTAATTCTGATCTTGTATTTTATAATGTGCTTAATTATCGTTATTTTCTCATGATGATGACCTAAGTAGAGGGTCGAAACGTTACATGGCCATATTCATATATGTATGTGTATTTCTCTTTAATAAACATTTCACAAGTTGAAAACAATGAGGTGTGATGTTTTCTTCTTCTTTTTCTTATAAAACTACGTTTTTCTACCAAAAAATATCTGGCTAATATATTTATTTGAAGATATGGCCGAAATGCATTATATCATTTCGTTCACTAGACCCC
>NW_013674322.1:4865-14438 GCF_000517525.1 Limulus polyphemus | reverse complement strand
CTTTGTGCTTAAAAACAAAACATGGAAAATGTTTGATAATAGTTTTATGGTTCACAAATTTGTGTTTACGCTGTTAAAAATCTTCATTAAGATAAAACAAAAAATAACTCTTTGTGTGTAGATGTATTAGGAAAAGTAAATTTTACAAGTCTAGTCTTTGGGAGTTATATTCACCTGCCACAAAAAGTTTTTTTATTGTTGTAAAATTAAAGTGTCATATTCAATATTGCTGACTTAATTGACAGGCTAGAAAAAGTAATATCTGTTTGTAAGGCAAACTAACATATTATAGGATGTTATCTTTTTTTCCAGATTCTGCCAATTTCAAAATGAGAATGTAGTCGTGAGCTGTATTTTCAATGTTTTAATTTAGATGTTAGCTAGAGGGCGTGTGACGTCAAGATCAAGTAAGTCTATAAAAGTAGGTCTAGAATATCTAGAATGTTCTAGATGATGTCATTAAAATCTAGTAACTTCGACGAATACCAAGAAGTGAGACATTAGTTATACATATGAGAATCAGTGAAATATTTAGTCAATTGTTTAAAGTCGGTAGGGTGCTGGTCATTCATTGAAGTGTTTAATGTCTATTTGTTTGTTTTGTTGTTAAACACAATGCTATATAATGGGCTGGCCTGGAATGGCTTGCTTGTTGATTAGGACGCTCGACTCGCAGTCTACAGGTCGCTAGTTTGAATTTTTGTCATCGATAATGCTCGTCCTTTTTGCCATGAGAACGTTATAATGTTACGATCAATCCCACTATTTGTTGGTAAAAGAGTAGCCCAAGCGGTTGGCATTGACTAGCTGTTTTCCCTCTAATCTATCACTGCTAAATTAGGGAGATTTTGCGCAGATAGCCCTTGGGTAGCTTTGCGCGAAATTCGAAATAAACAAACAAATAAAATGGGATATCTGTGCTAGTCTAGCATAGGTATCAAAACCCGATTTTTAGCGTTATAAGCTCCCAGACTTCATCTAAGTCACTTGAAAATATTTAGTTTTAAAGAAGAATTTGGATCGGTGTTAATTACCGCGTATATTCAGTTACTCAAGCGATTAGCTTAGGAACTGTACAAATAACTTTACTTGTGCGTTAGTCATAGCATTATCAGCGAGGTATTTCCAGTGAAGCATCATTTGTAAACTTAAGCCTTCAATTAGTATCCAAATGAAGAAAGCCTGTATAAACGTTAATGAAGAAATAAACTAATTTTTGTAATTACATGGACTGGACTTCTTAATAACTTAAAAGAACCCACCCAACGAAAGGACAATATTACAACAATATTTTTATCATTCACTAGATTTTCAAACAATAAAAAAGTTTGAATAAATTGCTAACTACAAAACTTACAAATATATCATTTTGAAAGATCTACAAAAGCAGAAGACTACAAAGATAAATTATTTTTATTTAATATGAATAAGTGCTATATGAGCATTACTTAAACTTTAACATTTTATTTATTGCTCTTCAACAATATTGAATAAACCACATGTTTAAGGTATAGCGTCACATGCTTGATCAAGCGAAAACTGCACTATGAATGCTAAACGAAAATGTTACTGCATGGTTTATTATTTAAGAACATTAAGTTAAAGACCTACTTTCTAATAATATGATAAATTGAAACCTTAACTTAAAAAAATACCGTAAGATAACATTTCAAGTAACTGTATTATGAACACATAAGGTTCATCTTTAATTTAATTTAATTTTTCTATTTATACTTTGCTAAATAATTAATTATTTCCTTTCAGCAGCTCAATAACAAATTTTATTGATCGGTTTGAGGTTATTATTTTACCTCTGCATTAGGCTATTTTCGAGATATTGAATGGAACTTTATTTGTTCTTGTGCTGAAATTTTCCTTATTTTTCAGTCTCGGAAATAGGTCCACACTATCTCATAAACGAACTATATAAAATTAAAAACTGATTTTAATTATAGCAAAACAAAAGCTTATATTATTGTTGCCATTTGAAATATTTTTATACGAACAATGTGAAGTTATGATGTGGATAGTAAAGCACATGTGTAGTAAATTTGACCAAACCATCTGTTGTAAAATATTTCACACGAACGTTTTGTGTTATAAGATTGAAATGTTGCAGTAGTAAAATAATAAACAAACTAGAATTAATAAACGAGTTACCCCAAAATGCTAAATTAGTTTAAAATAAAACAGTTTTCTCAAATGCACCTACTTGTAAAACTTTTATAAATATAATAACTAATTAGAATACGTAATACATATTACGTATTCTAATTAATTATTATATTTATAATACGTAATATATATTATTCTTATAAAGCCAATGAAGAAGTCCATGAAAACTACTCAGTGCACAGAAAGTTTTTCCACAATCATTCTGTACTGCACCAGAGAAGTACTAGTTTCACTATACCGTTGTATTAATTAACATTTCAGAACTTAGTCTAGCGTTAATTATATATATTTTTTCTCTTTTGTATTTTAAACCGTGGATGTATGTAATGCTTTAAAAAAATGTAATGTTTTTTGAGAAATAAACATGTATTATAAAAGATTCTTTCAACCTCTAATGAGAGACCAAGGTATACAAAAAACACGAAACTATGTAGTCCTAGTCCTTCGGCCTGTTTGAAATTAATGTTTTTTTAGGTAGACACATGTATGAGATGATTTTTCTACTGAGCTTATGTGTTGCCAGAATTTGAATATTTAGTATAAGTAGTTTGTATTATATTAGTTCACGTATAATGGAAACTTTTAAAATGACGGTTTTATGGATTACTAGACAACATGTGACCCGTTGGGTCACCCACTATTCAGAGGTTATGAAGAATTCAAGCTAATTTCAATATTGCACCGAAATGAAGGTTTATTTTGAGATAGTTTAATTAAGTATTTCAATCCATTCGTGTTATTCATAATTCAAGAAAATATATTTGATTGTTGATCAGGAGTAAAAGGAAAGACAATTTCATTTTTCAAAAATGTGAAGTCAGAGTTTTCAGGTATTGTGATGAATTAGTTCATTATGTTGTGGTCTTTCCTCTTAAACCTTCTACAAATAAGAAACAGTAACACTTTATTTTTTCTTCGAATTACCTACCATAACCAAAGCACATTATTGAGAAATTCTTCAAGATCTTGTTTTTGTCATCTTATGCCTTTTAATGAACATGGGAACATTGACAGGGAAATAGATTTGAACGAAGAAGTTTCGTAAATAGCGCGAACGGTAGTGTGATGTAAAACTACTCATGCTAGAAATTTTCATAAAAGTGACCCGAAAAACGGCGCTAACTCGGTAACCTGTGGCCCGATGAAGTTTCGTAAAGAGCGCGAACGGTAGTGTGAATGATTTTTTGACTGGGAAAGTAAGCAAACAAACAATCTCAGAGTTTTAGTAGTATATAGATAGATAGATTTTTCAAGATCTTGTTTTTGTTATCTTACGCCTTTTAATGAAGATGGGAACACTGACAGGGAAATAATATAATAGCCAATGCTCTGTGAGAGGTTTTTCTTTATAAAATTTTGTTGTTGTACTCGACTTGATTTTTATTTTATTACCTCGTCTCCATAGTTAATATTTGCAAATAGTCAATAATATTGTAGGTCCATTTGATTGTTGTTCTTTCTACGCCCCGTTATAACACATTTTCATCTCATCATTTAATTTCTGTTGTGCATATATTGTTGTATAGAAGATATTTTAAAGTGATTCATCAGGTGGAAAACGAATACATAGATAGATAACCCGATATGTGGCGCCATCTAATGTACCTAAATTTATCTAGAAATTTTAATAAAAGTGACCCGAAAAACGGGACAAACTCGGTAACCCGTGGCCCTATTTTAACGAAACTTGTTTTATTCTGTTTCTATTCTCATTTCATTACAAATCTGGCGCTATTGTGCGCCGGTTTTGCTGTATTTAATTACAGACAAGCCCACATACAAACAATCTCATAGTTTTATTAGTATATAGATTTGCAGCTATATAATAATCATGTTATTGAGTGAATATATTATTATGATATATATTAAAATCTTTGAAATATTATTATCATCTGCAACAGTATCTTAATTATCTTAGTAATAAAAATGTTTCATTAAAGATACTTTTTTATTGCTACCTTTAAAAGTTTTTTGGAGTTATTGGGTAAATTACAAATTATCTGTGTAACTATGAAAGTCGTGAAAGAGTGGTGCCACACATATTTGTGTGAAAGCACACACAGTTTTATGTGACTGTATACACGTTACTAGTGTAAAAGGTTATAAGAATGTTTATGTAAGTTAACACAAAGGGGTTTGTAAGTATATTCAACAATTTTTTAAACTTACACAACAAAATTTGTGCAACTTTAAACATCTCATACACTTCTGGTGTGGGAGCCAACTTCCACAATATCTTTAAGCTACACAAAAGTTTTTTTGCAGTCGGAATGTAAATCAATAAACCTTAGAACTAGAGTTATGTTCTATTTTAACAGTATACAGTACACTAACTAGAATTATTTTATAAAAGAATAAACATGTCTATAAAAATACACCAATTCTAAATTAAGAAATTATTTCGGCCATTCCGAAGTGATTCCTCTTTGTTAAGTTACATTTGTTGTATCATTTATATCATTTTTTATTGTACATTAGTGGGTCAGTGGTAAGTTTACAGGCTTGCAACGCTAAAATCCGCTGTTCGATTCCATGTGGTAGACAGAGGGCATATACTCCATTGTATAGTTTTGCGCTAAAAGAAGCAAGCTCTTATTTTATTGACTTAACATAGTAAAAATTTATTTACAAACTTCAATAGAAAGTATTTACAAAATATGTGTATATATATTTTAACTAGTAACAAACGACCAGTGCCAAACGCCACAAAGACGGGTCCACCTCTTTTCACACTAAAAATAATAAGAGTTTTAAATATAATCTAATTAAAATTTAATTTTCACGTAAAGTTTAATTTTCTATTTTGTTTTCTGAATAGATCCCACCTCATCTTCTCGAGTTATTAACTAGTCGGTAAAAGTTTTTAACGCCACTTAATTTATACAAATTTGTGTTGTTACGTGTATGTATTTGCGTCTACAGTCAAGGTTTAATTAAAAAGTATATTAAAGTGCGATCTCCATATTTAAGACCTTGTCATCGTCGACAAAATTAATTCATTATGTAATTAATATTAACTTCCGATCAAAGCAAGGTATACCTAGTTAGAGCGAAACTAAAAAATCAACCTTATAATGAGTATAGCTAATTAGATATGTCTTTCTTAAGACAAAGCACTATCACGTAATGAACATATTTATTACATGCATATATATTCACACGAACAATGGTTAAGTTACGATGTCAGACATAGCACTGTTATGCAGTGGCGCAAAAAAAAAAAAGGCATTTTTGGAGCATAAGGATAGGAAGTTAGAGGCTTGAGCCCCCCTCCCCCAACCATCTCACCAAAAAATTGTCAAAAACTACAAAAAGATACATCTGATTCCAGACTTCGCTTGCTACGAGTTGTTAGAAGAAAGATGAATGATACACACGGGGACTTGTCGGTCTTTATAGTAAAAAAAATAATAATTATAATATGCTAGTAACTGTTAATACGCAACAATTAATTGCTTAGTTTTAGGTCATAAGAATTTTGTAAGGCCAATTGAATAGGAATAAGAGAGAGAGTATATTTGCTTCTATGGTTTCCCACAGTCACCATAGTCACCGCTGACATCATCCCCTGGAAAAAAAAGGCTTGTCTTATGATGCTTGAAAGATGGCATTTCTAGTTAATGTGCTCCTGCCCTTTTAATGTCTTCTGCACGCTACTGCGGTGGTATCCTGTTTGTTAAAGGTACTTATACATGTTATGTAGGTAATGACATGAAACAAAGCACTGTCATATAACAATACACATATTTATTATATGCGTATATTAATGTTAACAAAGAACTCATGATGTATTACAAAGCACTATGATGCGATGTAAATCACAGACATAGTATAAGAGCTAACTATATGACATATATCCTTATGTGCTCGCTCGTCTATAATAGTGAATTTTGATATCTTATAAAGTTCGATCAGATGATAAAAAATGCAGATACCCACAGAAATAGCATTTGATACATTACTAAGTGTTGTAACAAAACTTTGTAGTCAAGTTGAGTAGTTTCAATTTTTTAACGAACAAAATTCGCCAACTCTTATCGAACTGTGTTAGAAAAAAACACCGAAAACAGTCTTGTCTTTGAAGAGACAGTTGTGTGGAAGGAAATAAACGAGTTCTATCTCTATCGGTTGGACGAGACACAGCTAAAAATGGATTGCCTCTTTTATCACAGATAACTGACCATGCACAGCTAGCTAGGACAGTTGGTGAACTAAGAACAAGCGAGGTTAGCCAGTTGCTGTAGCCAAAATTCGATGGTTCATTAACTTTGCGATAAATACTCACAATCAATGAGTAAGCAAAGAATGTGACGTTAAGTACGCAAGACTGCTGATACACACATACTAGTGCATATATATTATATATATAAACCAGATATAAAACTGACTTTGTGATCAATCATTTGAACAAGAAAAAAGCTATTTTGAACACCGAAACAAACTAGTGAAAACTCTGGTAATGGTTGGCATGAATATGCATTAAGAACTACAGCAAAAGAAAACAAAGTTATGCAAATTTGCGTTACATAGTCGTTAAAGTAATTTATACAAACACTAGTAAAATAAAGAAACACAGTTACGTAACTGTATGTCTAAGGGTATTTTCATATAATGATAAAACTATACATTGTGCTATACCACAAGGGTTAAGAGAATATATGCCATTGATTTCTTTTCTCAGTTCTGTTTACGGTTATTTCAGTTCATGGTGTTTATACATCGCACTTTATGAGAACGATTTTAATTTGTTGAGGTTTTTGAGACATTGGACCTCTACGTCCCAGATTTTACCTCTGGTGAGAATGAAATGAATTTGTAATATAACAATTTTAATTTCAGCCGCCTCGTATCTTAGGTTAGCACTTAAATATTGGGTTTAGCTAGAATTTCCGACCATTTGATCCTGCAATGGTGCCACAGATAAACTTATAGATGGAGAAATGTGTCACAGCCCTTTACAGAGAAAAATATTCGTATAGCAAGATTGTTAAACGATGTACATCTAAATTTTGAAGTCGGGACGTGAAAAAAAAATCATACAGCTGAACGCCTGAGACATTAAAAGTGTCCGAAACCATGTTTCAAGCCAATCCAGAACAATGCTTTCCTTCAAAGCGAAAACTATGGATTCAAAACAATACTTTTTGACCAAAAATGCTGTTGCGATGAAGATGAGAATGTTTCCTGGCATAGTTAATACCATAATAAAGTTCACAATTCATTAAGCCTCACAATCTAAAAGTCCATAGTTTCGCAGTTACATCTCGAAACCAACGGCTGTTCTCATAAGAAAAATAGCTAAAGACATTCGAATCACAGCATTCCCATTTGACCACTTACCCGTCGAGTCCTGTAATACACTTCCAATAGACATTTATTTCATTAGTCTGCTTAAACATGGCTGTGAAAGCTGACATTCATGTAAGTTGAGGTTTTGTGAAAAAGATTTTAAATATGTATATTCTTAGATTAACTTTGCCATCCTACACAGAAGCTTATTATGCTGGAAACTGCAGCATTGGGCAAAAGTTCATGATCATGGTGATTAACATGATTTCAATGAACTGTGGAGGAAGTAGCTGAACTTGTCCGTGGATAAAACAGGACATGGAACACCATTCCTCTAATGTACTTTAATTCTCAGTGGTAACCACAAGGTACTCTGCTACACTAAAAGATTTAAGAGAATATGTACAAATAAGATTTTCAGCTTATTATTCTTACAAAAATACATTTAATTTATCTCTTCAAGTACATTATATATATATTTATATAACGACTTTGTTTATTAAGATATTACTGTTCTATACTCTGATAGTTGAAAGATTTATATAGTTAAAACAATGCCTTATTAGCAGTATCCACTACATTCATCCTTTAGCCCAGTTGGTAAGAGCCTTTTATATGGCACCTAAGTGGGCTGTTTCAGATCAAGTCGAGGCTTAGTTTAAAATTTATTTGAATTTTACTATTGTAGAAGGATATTTAGAAATAATGAGCAGTTCTGCATATACACGTCTTATAGAAACTATATGTCTCTATAATTACTGACTGAAATCCTGATGGATTTTGATTGAATTTTTAATCAAATTTTGTTCTTGTATAGTGAGTGATCAGACGTGGGCTTTTTTTTTAAACAAATAGCCACATATTGGGTGGGTAAAGTTGTTTTGTGTAATATTCCTTTAGTAGTTGACTTGTTGGGGTCAATTCACCTGAAAAAAAAATCATTAAAATAAAAATTTGATACCATGACAAACGAGTTATTTTTGCAAGACTTAATTTTGTTGTATCCCTTTGTACTCTTGTAAATTTTAAGGTTATATGCAAGTTTACTTACATATAGAATGGTTAATCTTTCATATGGGAATACAAGGGCGATATCTCAAGTAAATAGTACAGAACATAAGGTAGCTAAGCAAAAGGAACTTAACGACTTTCTTGATCAAAATGTCATGTGAAAACTGCACATACACCTGAATAAATGACAAAGATTGAACTTGTTTATAATAACACAAGAGGGAAAACAAGTTCATGGTAGGCTTGCATATCACACTTTTCCTTTCCTTTTATTTTCAGACTGTCTAAGCCCTTACTAATTTTTATATTTATAACCAATTAAATGTATTTGTGTGTTGGTTACAAACCTGGTGTAATCTTCTTTCACCCGTATAAAAATACTTATCTGGTAACACAGACAACACAGCCTTTTAACATTGACAAAATAAATAATTTCACATTAATTAAGGGTACAATAAAGGATTAAGCATACTCTTTAAAATCAATACAGTTTGGCAATAGTTACATCAAATTTAAATAAAAAACGATACAATTTAACAATCTAGTTACATTCCAAAGTTGAAAATTACCTTTTAACGAAAATACAATAACTTACTTACAGTTTAATACAATATAAAATAAAAACTACATTTCAACAATTATAATGAGTATTAAAAGTAAAACATATCTAAAATTACAAAACATACTTTTATACATATGTCTCTATACTTACTGACTGAGTCCTGATCGATTTAAACTGAATATAAAAAGAAAACAAAATGCAGATTTCTTCTACACATAGAACTCATACTTTTTCCAATCTGGAAGCTAGTGTTGAACATTAGCGTTACCTGGTTGTATATCACTCAAGCCTTTGCACACTTTGTGAGTATCTCTTGGCAATGACATTTTAATAGCTTGATCTGCTGCACATTCATAGCTGAGTTGTGTTGAAGGTTCAGTCCAATAGAAATGAGCCTTTAAAGTAAAACGAAAATATATACATATTGTTACGACAGCGGAAGTCACGTGACGCTAGTAACACGTCATGAACTTCTAGGAGGATCCTGTCCCTTCCTGAATGCTCGAGCGTTTACTAGATTTCGGTATTCTTTATAT
>NW_013674322.1:0-4019 GCF_000517525.1 Limulus polyphemus | reverse complement strand
CTCATTTGGTCGCCTATGTTTATATATATTGCCCAGCTGAGGCCTAGAACTTTCTACAAACTACAAAACGCTATGAAGTAACAATAGTTACTTAAAGTAACGAGAAAAATACAGAAAGTTCTAGTAATGGGACGTCGATTTACAATGAACTACACACATAACGTACAACTCGTACCGAGTTACGTAACGAAATTTGTCATAACTATAGCTTTCAAAATAATTAACTTTTAAAGACTCTTGCTATGAAAACTAAATAATCATTAAACATTAGATAACTCAATAATAACTCTTACACTAAACAGTCTTGTATATCTAGGAGTTTACAAAAGCCTTGCAATAAAACGTTAAAATTGAATAAGCCGAATAATATATCAGGCTTTCACAGGCTGGATTTTTTTTAATTCAGTACTAGAAATAAAGGTCTCTCTGAAGCCACATTTTCTCATATGAAGCTACTAATAAATATACTGCAATTACACTGCAAGACTAACAAAAATTGCAGAATTTGCGTATTTAAACAATCAGTTCGAACTCATACAGCTTTGTATGAACTATCAACAAGTATGCAAAGTATAACCTAAACATAGTGTTGCGTCAGCGAGGTCACGTGACTAGTATCACGCCACTTCTTTCTCGAACCTTCGTGAATTGTCGGGAGATTACTAGATTGGGGTAGTCTGGTATATATAAGATGGTCACAACGTGACGGGACAATGTGTAGGTATTGAGTAATTGAACTGCAGTCAGAGGGTGTGTAATTGAACGGAGTATTGTTGAAGTCGAGCACGTGAGTTATAGCGTTTGATTATAAAGCGACTGTTAAAATTAAGTGTATCGGTAAAGTGGCATTCGGAAAGAATTAACCAGTTTTATTTAAGAAAGGACTTGTGTCGCTAAAGTTTCGTTGGAACGAATTCTACGGAACTTAATTAACGAACGAACGGAGACGTAACAATAGTATGTCAACACTCTTCTTCTAACACCACAATTAGGCGTTCAGCACCCCCATGCTTTAAACCAGGGGTTGCCGCTGCACCCACAGTGCACCAAGTTCCCCCACTCATGCTATCATGTCATTCCCTCAAAAACAATATCTGTTGGGCAGGAATTCATCTCCCAGCAAAACAATGATCCCAAGCACATAGAAAATGTGATGAAACGTTACCCAAGAGGTAGAAGGCTTGGCTTGGCATGCACATTATCCTAATATGAATAATATCATGACTGCATGGGCTTATATAGAAACCAAGAAGATTAAACGGCAACCAAACAACTTGGCTAAAATTAGTGCTACGTGGTTGTATATCACTCAAGTCTTTGTACACTTTGTGGGTATCTCTTGACAATGACACGTTAATAGCTGGATCTGCTGCATATTCATAGTCTGAGTTGCGTTGAGGGTTCAGTCCAATAGAAAATGCATCTATCTAGTAGGCTTAATTCAAAGCTTGAAGGAATAAGCCCTACAAGACTTAATCAAATGTTTATGGATGATCTCTCTCACTTCCATAAGATATATGCTAGATTAGTGTTAGCATATCCTGATGGGATTCTCATAAACAAGTTTATCAGGGGCTTATAAGCAAGCCCATGTGACTCACCAAATGTGTGAAGACAGTTTGTTTCCGCCTGTAACTGTTTTTGTAGCAACACTACCTGAAGTGGTCACATCAAGTACGTTGGCTGAGAGAAAATATCCACCTCTGTAATTGAAGCTATTCTGCCTCTGCCAGAGCATGCTTCTGGTATGTCTGTATCTAAATTATCTTCAGGTCGACCACTCGAACCAAATTTTCACTACTACAAACAGCACATGTCATAATACTACTGCACTTGTTCCCAGTGAATTGTTAACCTTCTCAGACCATGTTACATTGGTTAAACTGACACCACAGCAATTAGATCCCTACAGATAGAGCTCTGGGCATGAGAGACAGGGTATTTGCTTGAAATGTTGGCTGAATGGACAACAAAGATGGAACTGTCCATATCATGTAGCGTGACATAAAAGACAGCAGATTTCATATTTGACCAACCACCAGGTAACAATAGGAAGGTATAAGACAAGCGTTAGTAGTTATCCTTCTAGGTTATTGTTTTTACAAGATAATATGGTCAGTGCATTTTTATGTAAAGGAATTGTGTTCTTCACTCTCAACTTTGGTCTTTGCAAAGCCAAAATTTACAAGGATAATGATAGTTTAATTTATCCTTTAACCGACAACCACTAACAGATAGAATGACTTTGTAACCTCCTGATTATGATTATTATTCTGCCCCACAGAAAATAGCATACTAAATGAATTTATCATCAGTTTTATTTAAAACACTCTTATTACTTTTTGTACTACCTAATACATAAACTTGTTTTTGATAGAACAAATTATCTTATATAAAGTAATATATATACACACACTTTTACGATCACTGTTAAATACAGTAAGCCAATCAATATTGGAAATAATTGTTGAAATACACTTGAGTCACTTAAAATGAGTAACTGAAACCAAATAGTGAAATTATCATTAGCTCAAGACAGTATTACAGAAAATACAAAATACAAGTAAATTAGTTGTATAGTGCATTAATATTTTTGTATATGCTTTAAACAGAGGAGTACACATTGGTTTTATCATGCTATAAGTTGATCAATGTACAGTTGTGAAATATTTTTCCGAATCTGCTGTTATATTCCCTACAACGTTCAACACCACCTTTCTGATTGGAAGAAGCTCACTAACTGAGAGTGACTCTCATCCAGAACAGTATAGCCATATCCTGGGCCCACAATAATAACAATGTGGCTAGTTGATACTCAACTACCACTTTGAAGGACTTGCTGTTGAGGTTAAGGTAAGGATGAAGGGAGTTGGACCCAATGATTGCTATTGGGTAAGTGTATCTTTTGTATATTCTCTTGTTTTTAATTTAACTGTAATTTTTTTAAAGTGTGAGTTCTATGTGTATAAGAACTCAGCATTTTGTTTTCTTTTTGTGTTTAATGTTCTATTTCTTCTCTTTTCCTATATCTTGTCACGTATTTCTGATTAGAAAAAAGCAGTCTAATCAACTTGTGTACATTTTGTTATGATTGTAATGGATTTTTGTTTTAATTATCTATTTTAAAAGGTTTAGTTCTAAAGTGTACACGTTTTTTATTGAGGGCTATTTCTTGCTGTTTTTTATTAATCCCATTAATTGTACTATTTCTACGTTTAAATGATTTATTTTCTAGTTTGATTGTTTTGTATGTTTTATCAAGGGTTCGTTTTTTGTTATATCCCATTATAACAAAAAACGAACCAATGATATGTTTTACTGTGAGTTTATTTTCAGAGGCCTATGTTAATATTGTTACGTATCTGCTCATTTGTTAATTTCCTGTATAAATTATTTCCGAGGAACTTCAGCGATACAAGTCCTTTCTTAATTAAAACTAGTTTATTCTTTCTTAATAAAACTTTTTAGTACACAGAATTTCCACACTCATTTTAAACTTAACAACCTTTATAACACACGCTATAAATCACAGTGATTCACACACTTTACTTAGGGTGCCTACTGTTCGCTTGACTCAATTATCTATCTCTTCAATCTATCTGCATATCTCTCTCTCGCTGGCTTTATTTGCCGAGCTTATATACTTAAAAAGAGGGCGCCTGGCAAACATTCGAGGGGTTCCTGGATAATTCATGATCCTTCTAGAAACTCCAGCGCGCATGCTCCCAGCATCGCGTGACTTCCGCTGTCGTAACAGTATGTATATATTTTCGTTTTACTTTAAAGGCCCAATCCCATTATAACAAAAACGAACCCTTGATATGTTTTACTGTGAGTTTATTTTCAGAAGCCTAGGTTAATATGTATATATTTTCGTTTTACTTTAAAGGCCCAATCCCATTGTAACAAAAACGAACCCTTAATATGTTTTACTGTGAGTTTATTTTCAGAAGCCTAGGTTAATATGTATATATTTTCGTTTTACTTTAAAGGCCCAATCCCATTGTAACAAAAACGAA
>NW_013674321.1:27476-29413 GCF_000517525.1 Limulus polyphemus | reverse complement strand
AGGTAAACTATAGGACACGTGGTATTCCTGGTGTAGATAAACAGTGACATGCAGGTAAACTATAGGACACATGGTATTCCTAGATTACAGGAATAATGACATACGGGTAAACTTACCACGTGTAATGAGGTGCAACATGCAGTATTCCTAGTTTAAAGGAGCAGTGATAAACAGTGACATGCAGGTAAACTATAGGACACGTGGTATTCCTGGTGTAGATAAACAGTGACATGCAGGTAAACTATAGGACACGTGGTATTCCTGGTGTAGATAAACAGTGACATGCAGGTAAACTATAGGACACGTGGTATTCCTGGTGTAGATAAACAGTGACATGCAGGTAAACTATAGGACACATGGTATACCTGGTGTAGATAAACAGTGACATGCAAGTAAACTATACGAAACATGGTATTCCAAGAATACAGGAATAATGACATACGGGTAAACTTCCCACATGTAATGAGGTGCAACATGCAGTACTCGTAGTTTAGTACTAGAATGAAAAAAGCATAATTTATATTTATTTTCTAATTTTTGTATGGGGGTTACGAGGTCGGTCAAATCGACTAAACCCATAGAGAAATTTGATAGTGAAAATAACAGATAAAATATAAAGTTTTTTCTGAGCAAATGTTTTATAATTATCTGGAGGTTATAAAGATTTTGCATATGAATTTTGAAAATTTTCTGATGCATAAAAGTATTTTTAGTCTTAAAATCAAAATTAGTTTGCATGTTGGATAGTCAACATTCCAAAAGAAAAAAAGGCATGAGAAAAACATTGCTTAAAAAAATCATAAAAATTAAAAAAGCCTGTACTGAAAGAGTTAAGGCTTTCAGTTGAGCAAGGATTCATGTTGAGTTTCGATTGGTGATACGTTGTTATAGAAGGAATGATTTTTGTAAACAACTTCCATCACAATTTCAGTCCTCGTTTTATTTATGGCTTGCTTTGTTATTTAATATTTAAATTAAAAAAGCCTGTACTGAAAGAGTTAAGGCTTTCAGTTGAGCAAGGATTCATGTTGAGTTTCGATTGGTGATACGTTGTTATAGAAGGAATGATTTTTGTAAACAACTTCCATCACAATTTCAGTCCTCGTTTTATTTATGGCTTGCTTTGTTATTTAATATTTCATTTGAATCATAATGTTATTACAGTATAATAGGAAAATAAATGTTTTTTTTGGAACAAGATAAGGAAGAATTAGTTAAATCATTGTGTACTTGACCATATCAAGCTTAATTTTTCTAACAGGACCACATGTTAGGTCATGTTTACACTAGGCCTTATGTAACTACTTGAATGGGCAGAGAAGATCACTGAAAAACAAAATGTAACATTTAATGAGTATAAAATGGATTTAAAAATTATTATGCATATTTAATAGAACCTACTGATACACAATTTAAAATAGTTAGCATGCAATGTTTGTCAATTAAAAACAGATTACATTTACAGTTTTAAATATTATAAGTTTTTAAGTAATGTATTGAGATGAACAAAAGTTAAAATGTAGAACAAAGATAGGAATTTTAAATTGTTTCTTAAAAAAATTAACTCTTCTTTTCCATGTAGAGTTGGTCTATGTGACCAACCTTGTAACCACAATATAGTGATCATAGTTTCCTTACTATAACTTTTAATATGTTTTATGTATCTTCACAAAATTTGGCAACATTTCAGTAAACATTAGTTAAATATTCTTACTAAAGATTTAATCGTGAATATAAAGTTAGTGTTGACGGAATTGAGTCCAAAGAGATTTTCATGTTAAGATTAAAAATACTTTTTTCATCTGAAAATTTTAAAATTGCTTTTGCATAATCTCTTAGAATTACCTAAATAAATAACCGCCTTTTTTTTTTTTTTTTTTTTTTTTTTTTTTTTTTTTTTTTTTTTTTTTTTTTTTTTTTTTTTTTTTTTTTTTTTT
>NW_013674321.1:19553-26654 GCF_000517525.1 Limulus polyphemus | reverse complement strand
TCACTATATTGTGGTTACAAGGTTGGTCACATAGACCAACTCTACATGGAGAAAAAAAAAAAAAAAAAAAAAAAAAAAGAGTTATTTTTTTAAAAAAAAAATTTAAAATTTCTTTTGCATAATCTCTTAGAACTACCTAAATAAATATCTGCCTTTTTTTTTTAGAAAACCTTTATATTTCAAATGTTATTTGAGATATTATGATACTATTCGAGGGTCAGTTGATTGGACAAATGACAACAAATTGTAACAGGAAACCACAATTGTTATCCTAAATAGCTTAAAGCTCATAGCAATAATCATCTATTTATACTTATTTTATTGCCCTTTGAACCATGTCTGACTAGCAATCCTGTCACACAAGTTGTAAATCACCTGGCAGATGCATACTTCAACTTACTGTATTGAATGATGTAATGCACGAGCTACTCATGAACATATCACATGAAGAATTGTTTTTTCATTACATGAAAAACAATAAATATAGTACTTTAGTCTTTTTCTTTTGGTACTAGTGCACTAAATAATTTTTATTTACTTATATAATGCACCTAACGTACACAGAGCGAACAATATCCTGTAACTATCATAAATTAACTGGAGTACTAAGTATGGCATAAGAGCCTTTAAATAATTCCTTAAACTTGTCAATCTGAACATTACAAGAGAAACTTTCAAACTGAAGATGAAGTACTGAAAACAACATGATATAATAGATCATTCAATACATTAAATCTTTGCCTTTCTATTGGTTATAAATGATGTAGTATAAAACATCAGAGATTATTATTGACAAGTTGTAAAAGATAGGACGTGACAGGTGGGTCGGAGTTTATAGTTTATAACTCTGTAAACAAATAAAATTGAAGGCTATAAAAATGAGACTTTGCCTTGGTAGTATCTATATTATAATGAGTAATTTACATAAATTTCCATACTTAAGTGAGGAGTGGTAAATGAATTAGAGAAGGGGTAAAACCTAGAGAACAAATGTCACAATTCTCATATTAGGGGAGACTTGTATTAGGATTTTTAAAAATATTTCTATATAACATTAAGAACTTAAATAGTATTGACATTTGATTTAATAATTACATCATGATGCCAAGCTTATTTGTATACATTAATAATAAATAGTTTATATTTTGAATCCAACTCTGTAAACTCTCATGCACACTTTAACCTATCTTTAACAAGAGGGCTAATAATAAGATATTTTACTTGCACAACCTATAGAAAGTAATTTTGAAGTTTCAGACTATTTCATCTAGTACTTTTATTTTCCATGCAATAAAACAAACCATATAACATGTGCTTTGAATCAACGCATCTGGGCACTTTAGAGTTAAGGAAGTTAGATACTCATTTCTCATTTCCAGGAGTTTGAAGATCTGGATGAAATAATTGCCCGTCACATTCAGCCAATGGCTGGCTTTGCTCGAGACCTAGTCAACTTCAGGTATTACAGAGAAGCTGATGGTGGTAAACGTGAAATGATGGAGAAGCTGCTTGCAGAAGAGAAGAAGAAAAATCCATCAAAAATCCACTACCTGATTTCTGCTTCCAAAGCTTACCCTGGAAAATTCCTTCTGTCTTACCTCCCTAGAGTTAAGGTAGTATAATCATACCTAATCAGTACTGTGAATAAATAAGCAACAGTGTATTGAGTGTAACACACTGCTGAGCAAAAGTAGTGTAAATATACTTGAGCAATACTGTCGAGTAAAAGTACCAAACAATAGAACCCTTGATCTAATCTTAGATTCTTTGTTATTCAGTTTTTGACCATTCTTCTTTGTAGAAATTTTTATTTTCTTACAGTATCTGTTTAAGTGTTAAAATTCTTAATTTTGGATGAGAAGTGTTTAAGACTTCTTACTCTGGCAGTTACATCAGAAATAAAGATAGACAATCTAACGTCTTTTAAATAAAAAAGGAAATTCCTCTGTTATAATTGTTTGTATTTAATTGTAACTAATCTCAATTTAAGTTAGATTTTTTTCAATCAAATTTTCAATAACTGATGCAGTTGATTCATGATGTGGAAACCAAAGTTTAATAATGAAGATGAAGACTGTTGATAAAACACAAAACATTTTATTTACAAGGTTCGGATGATGTGGAAACCAAAGTTTAATAATGAAGATGAAGACTGTTGATAAAACACAAAACATTTTATTTACAAGATTCGAATGATGTGGAAACCAAAGTTTAATAATGAAGATGAAGACTGTTGATAAAACACAAAACATTTTATTTACAAGGTTCGGATGATGTGGAAACCAAAGTTTAATAATGAAGATGAAGACTGTTGATAAAACACAAAACATTTTATTTACAAGGTTCGAATGATGGGGAAACCAAAGTTTAAGACTGTAAAGTAATATACATTGGCAAAACAAAATGCCACTTCAAAACTAGAGTGTGAACATTTAGAAGTATCTAACGGAACTGACCATCCACTACTTAAACCCAGCCATTTGTTCACATTCTGAAGCCACGAGTCACAGTAGTTCATTTAATGATTTCTCTATTATGACTATAGATCTTCAGACCTTGAACTCTACATTAAAGAAAGTTTACTCACAGCTCAAAACTGGCCGACTCTTAATGACTCGCAGAGCTCTTTGAAGCTAAAATTGTTCTAAATTTTCACACTTAAGCTCAACTGTTGTGTAATATATATAGTTAATAATCATCTTTCTATCATGATTTTCAGATTTTGCTGAAGATGGAATTAGTGTATTCCAAAACATTCAAACCTTGTAAATATAATGTTTTGTGTTTTATCAACCTTCATTAGTAAACTAATGCAGTTACTTAAAAAATTTAACATTTCTGTGTCTCATTAATAGTCGTAAAGTTAATAGTAAAAACAATTACTTTGAAGAAAACAAATTTGTATTTTTTTTATGTCTAGTTAAAAACATGAATACGTGGTTGTTTATTTACCCTTTCAACTCTATGTTGTGCCTTTAGGCTCGTCACGAATATGTTACTGTAAATCCTGACGGCTTTCGCTATCGACAGCAAGTCTTCCATTCTGTAAACTCTCTATTCAAATGGTTCAAAGAGCACTTTAGAGACCCTATCCCTGGCACTCCAGGAACTATGTTGTCTGCTCGCACCCCTATGGGCCACTCATCCTATATAGGGGCCACCCCAAGCATCAATCTTGCAAGTAAGTACCACGGTTTTAGTAATTACATTGTCTGTCTCTTTAATTTTAGCCCTAACCAATGAGAATTTTGATTAATTTGACTCAAAAACCTTTGTGTTGTTTTTAAGTTAAAAATTTATACTTCACTATACAATTTGTGCCAGGGGTGACCTAACGTTTAGCGTGAGGTTCTGTGGTTTGTATTCCGTTGTCGTAAGTTCCTCCTATCAGCCATAAATATGTTATAAGAATAACTGTCAAAACCCACACTTTCATTATATTAGCCCAAAAATTGGCAGTTGGGTTGAGTTCTTATGTAAAGTTTTACATTTTTCAACTTTGGAAAGGTGAGTAAAATGAATGTAGCTAAAAAGTTTCACTTTCTTTCATCTAGATGTGGATCCACAAGCTATTCAACGAGCTGCTGCCAACTTGCCCAACTCCTTATTTAACACGCTGTCACAGGTTGCTGGACAAACTCCATCATTTCCTTCTGGAACTTCAAACTATGGGGCCAGTTTTAGTGGTGGTTATGGCTATCAGGTAATCATTAAGCCTTATAGATTTAACATGAATTAGATGATTGGATATAACCAACCATATTCAGGATCCTGTGATGTGCATGTTACATAACAGCAGATTCTCTTCAGTAACTACATTACTATACAGTACTGATTGCTGGTAGACTTTTTTCACTGCCATCTAGTATGAAAAGTGGCAGTTTAGATGATTTTTTGTTTTTAATCATAAGCATAAAGTAATAAATATTATAAATGTGATTTATTTTATCATATGCAGTACTGTTGTGTATGGTGAAACAACATTTCTGATTTAAATTGTTCTTGAAAAGTATCAAGACATGGCAGTCTATCTAGATACTTGTATGTCATTGTTGAAAAGTATCAAGACATTGTAGTCTGTATAGGTACTTGTATCTTGTTGAGAAGTGTTAAGAAATGGCAGTGTATCTAGGTATCAGTATGTCATTGTTGAAAAGTATCAAGATATAACTGTCTGTCTAGATACTTGTATGTCATTGTTATAAAATATCAAGTTATTGCAGTCTATCTAGATTTCTGCTTGTCATTGTTGAAAAGTATCAAGATATAACTGTCTGTCTAGATACTTGTATGTCATTGTTATAAAATATCAAGTTATTGCAGTCTATCTAGATTTCTGCTTGTCATTGTTGAAAAATATCAAGATATAACTGTCTGTCTAGATACTTGTATGTCATTGTTATAAAATATCAAGTTATTGCAGTCTATCTAGATTTCTGCTTGTCATTGTTGAAAAGTATCAAGATATAACTGTCTGTCTAGATACTTGTATGTCATTGTTATAAAATATCAAGTTATTGCAGTGTATCTAGGTATCAGTATGTCATTGTTGAAAAGTATCAAGACATTGTAGTCTGTATAGGTTTCTGTTTGTCATTTTCAAGCTGTTCTTAGAGGAAATTTGTTCATTCTTCTATTTTAACCTACTTTTTGCAGTTTGAAATAATTTTTATTTTTCTTTGTCATAGCCATATACTCCATCACAGCCTATAGCTACCCCCATGATGACTCCATCGTATCACGGTATTACCACGCCAGCTCATTCTATTCCTGCCACAACTCCTCGATACCCTCAGACACCCCAGTCAAACTGGACACCTCATCATCCAAGTCAGACCCCAGCACATAGAGCAACTCCCAAGTAAGTGTTTTCCAAACCATTGAAGCTATGTATCCTTTTGTTTACAGTTTTGTCTTTACAATGACTGCCATCTTATTTACAACTTGTTCAAAGACAAATTCAAGTGTGTTTGTTTTTATTTTTCTAGAGCCAACCTTTCTGCTGCAGACTGGAAAAAAATGGCAGAACAATGGGCCAAAAAGAGGCAAGAACAAGATCACAAGGGATCCAGAGCACTGACCCCCAGAACTCCTGGAGCAGGACCATATGGATCTGGAAGCCCTATGGTGGAGTCCACACCGGCGGGTGATGCTACACCACTCATTGACGAACACTGACCATGAATGTTGTCGGTTATTTCATTTCGTTTGTATAAAGCTCAAACTGTAATGTAACTCATATTAATTTCTGAATCCAATATAGATTTTATAGATAATATCCTTAATCTGTTTTTGAATATGTGTAAATCTTCATTACACCTGTAATAATCTGTTTGACTGAACTGTTATTTTATGGATCCTCTTACAAAGCAGAAATATGTTTAGTCAGGTTAACAATGAAGAAAATTTTATTTCAATGTTTGTTGAATGTTTATGCCTCAAACAAATCAATTTTTCAATATTTTGTGTACTATAAATAAAAATGGATATTTTTGAAAATCTAAAAGACAAAAGTAATACACAGCTTACAAGGATTTTCAGTCATTCGTCAGGATTTTTATAGTCAGATATTTGTATGCGGCAAATGATATTCTTGGTGTTGTGCATGTGTGAAAAAAAAGAGAATCTTCTTATGAATTTTACAAAAAATGTAATTGATCGGGACTTTGATACTTTTGTAATAGCTTTTTTGGTTGCATTTGGTGTTCCTACTAATATTGGCATAATAATATTTTTGTGTATGTAATTTTATGAATAAGATGTGACCCAAGAAAATGTTGAATTGCAATTAATTTTGAAACACAAAGTTAAGAGACCATTATATTGACGTGTAATGTAGTTACTATGAGTTAATGTTTCAGTTCAGTAGTAAATATCACTTCTTTCTGATATAATATTAAATTAGTCATCTTTTTTGTTGTTCTTTACAAGAAACTTCTGTTAACTTGTAAAAAATACAATTTCCAAATGCTCAGTTTTTGAATGGTGCAAGCTTAAAGTTATTTATCTCAAACTATATCTTGGAGAATTAGACTGTGTGATCATGAAGTGTAAGAATAAGTGGAATCTGGTGTGTTAGTGGAGGATAGCTCTCTTTGTATATATTTTTACTGTTTCTACCAGTTTTGAAAAATAAATGTGTAAGTGTATTTGTATTTCACTTTTTCAATGTGGTAGACAGTGATAGTTTCATGTATTGGATTCATTTATTGACTCAAGATTGTATTTTTGCGCATCTTGAATTTCTGTTCAAGATCATGTAAAGTCTTGCATGATTGAAGCAGTGTGTATGAAATGAAGTGTAGGTAAATATTTGTAATAACTTAAACTAATACTTCCTAAACCTTGGTTAGTGAGTCCAAATAAAGCTAATTTATATGTATCTGTATTTCCAAATGGACTTATGTGATGTGTGCTTGCTGTTTTCTGGTTAAACCAAAGTTTTACAGTTTAAAAGTGAACACTAAGAGAAAATATTGCTCACTTAAATCACTAGATTTGAAATATTTGTAAATTTCTGTTGAAACAGCACAGTTATATACAATATGATATTCAACAAATTGGCATCAGTCTGATGCACATCAATGTGGATTTGTTCGTCTCGAATATAGGAATTGATAAAATATTGGAAGCAGTTCAGATTTGAAATACACATTCCTATCATTTGCGATCTGGAAAATTGTAGTGTTTATTTGAAAAAGTAATAAAATTTATGAAAAATAATAATTTTAAGAGGATTTTCAGAAAATCTCATGATTCGTTCCAAGATAGGTTCATTTTGTAAATCAGACTTCTAAAGATATTTTATTTGAGTAAAGATAACCTTTTTCTTTTTATATGGGAAAATTTCTTATCAAATGCTAGGTGGTTATTTATGGTGTTATTTTGCAACATATGTATTGAAGATGTATGACACCACCATCAACAGTAACACTTTCACACGTATTAAAGATGGGTGACAACAACACTGTCAACAGAAACCTTTTCATGCATATTGAAGATGGGTGACAACACCATCGACAATAACATTTTCATACATTTGAAGGTGGGTGACACCACCATCGACAGTAACATTTTCATACATTTGAAGGTGGGTGACAC
>NW_013674321.1:13008-18757 GCF_000517525.1 Limulus polyphemus | reverse complement strand
CCTGGTGTAGATGAACAGTGACATACAGGTAAACTATAGGACACGTGGTATTCCTGGTGTAGATGAACAGTGACATACAGGTAAACTATAGGACACGTGGTATTCCTGGTGTAGATGAACAGTGACATACTGGTAAACTATTGGACACGTGGTATTCCTGGTGTAGATAAACAGTGACATCCAGGTAAACTATAGGACACATGGTATTCATGGTGTAGATAAACAGTGACATGCAGGTAAACTATAGGACACGTGGTATTCCTGGTGTAGATGAACAGTGACATACAGGAAAACTATAGGACACGTGGTATTCCTGGTGTAGATAAACAGTGACATACAGGTAAACTATAGGACACGTGGTATTCCTGGTGTAGATGAACAATGACATGCAGGTAAACTATAGGACACGTGGTATTCCTGGTGTAGATGAACAGTGACATACAAGTAAACTATAGGACACGTGGTATTCCTGATGTAGATAAACAGTGACATGCAGGTAAACTATTGGACACGTAGTATTCTTGGTGTAGATGAACAGTGACATGCAGGTAAACTATAGGACACGTGGTATTCCTGGTTTAGATGAACAGTGGCATACAGGTAAACTATAGGACAAGTGGTATTCCTGGTGTAGATGAACAGTGACATACAGTTCATCTACACCAGGAATACCACGTGTCCTATAGTTTACCGGTGACATGCATGTAAACTATAGGACACGTGGTATTCCTGGTGTAGATGAACAGTGACATGCTGGTAAACTATAGGACACATGGTATTCCTGGTTTAAAGGAAGAGTGATGTGTAGGATAAAACTGTCTATATAACAAGAGGTTTGACACAAAACGTTCTTTATTAATAGGATTAATGGTGTGCAGCTGAATTACCCTCTCAGAACAAAGGTTGAGCACATCATAACTATGATTTAGAAAATAATAGCACACGGGTAATCAACCCTGCAAACCAATTGTTTGGATTCATGGTAATCATAATTTAGAAGAAGAATGGCATGCAGGTAAATTACCCCACAGAGCAAGAGATTGGAGGATTTGGCTGGTTGGAAAGTTGTGTGAGAAGAAGTAAGTTTGATAAATACAACGAAGTACTTTTTGTTGTTGTTGTATAATTTCCTCATGCCTTCCAGGTGCAAAGATTAAGATAAACTAAAACTTGAAATTAAAGTATGGAACCCCATGGTTGATATACACAATAACGTAACGCCACAGTACATCTCACAATTTAGATTCTCACCATAACTGACAAATTGCAAATACGAGTGCAAGAATCAGAAATTATCTCTTGCTGCGTGTGATGGTCTTAAAGTAGGACACCATGAAACAGTAGTTAAGTGACTGGAACAGCTACAGAAAGTAATACATCATGCTCAATTTAACACATAATAATGACTGGATGTTCCAAATTAAAATATTAAAAAAAAGTTAAAAGTTTTGTACGTACGATCTGACTTAATACATTGTTGAAGAAAAATCAACTAATGCTAAACAGAATCTGTGCTCATTAAAGTTATGATGCTTATCGAACTGTTTGCTCGAAAATTATACACAATAAGTAAATTAGTGTCACCTAGAAAGGAAAAAAAATTGCAACAGTGAAGTCATTGGTAATATGGTTGAGCATGAGCAAAATAATACAGTTAGCACAGAGCTGTTGTGTAGCTTTGCACAATTATCTAAAGGAAGCAAACTTACTCAATTCCTATAGATAGCAATAAATAAAACATTGGTAACATTAAAAAATAGGCTGATTTGAAAATAATTCACATTATAATTATCATAATATTTGAAACTCATATTAACAAAAACATTTCAGTCTATGTGGTATCTTTGTAATGATAGAAATAGTCATGAATTCCATCCTTCTATAACTAATTTGATGTATTAAGTATATACATGTATTTTTCTAAATTTGTGTGCAGATTTTCTGCATATTATTTTGACATTTTCTTAACTGAATGTTGAACGACCATAAAGATTTGCTATTCCTTTTACTCGGATAATACTTTTCTATACCAGAGGCTAGAAACTCGTGTATGAGACCATCTCAAGGGCTGTTGCAGATACCTATACAAAGTGGTATGAGTTAAGGGTTTTTATCCATAGAAATGTTGTTTGGAACAATTGGTGTGACATGCGGCATTAGATTCTGGTATACTGCACTTCAGTGGTTTTTTTTCTTAATTTTGGTACTAAATCAGAGTTCTGTTTGTTCTTGTCCCGTGTAGATGTAAAATAATTTTGCTGGTGTTGAGTGGATGTATATAGAATTCTGCTTGTCCTCATCTAGAGTAAACATTTAAAAGAAAGCCTCTCACCCAAGCAGCCAGTATATTCACTAAAGAATAAGGAAGTCAACCTGTTTAATAAATTGACAATAAAAATGTGTTTTACTTATTCACTTGTGTTTCTTTCCGTTGCTCTCCGAGTTCACAATTATTCTTTGCAACATATACTCACATTCTCAGATGCACTGATAACCTTAGAGTTAAGAATAGTACCACAATAGCTTGAGGATTGTCAGAAATTGTATATTAGAGCTTAATCTGAATTCTTTGATTGTCTGCTTTGGCCAATCACAACGTAAAAGCAAAGTGAAAAGTAATCTTTATTAACAAAAACAGGCAGATAAGTGCACTTAACAATATAACAGTGGTTCATTGGAAATCTCTCTACTGTAAAATGATCACTTGTAGCTAAAGAATTTTACTCATTCCAGGCGAAGAGTGCACAACATTATATACAAGATTCTATAATGGCATTCCTTTCACTGCACATACAATCATTGATGGTCATATTAACAGAAATAAGGGAGGATAAATCCTCAAAGACAACTTAACCTTTCACTCTCCTTTACATGCTGTGTTTTACTATACAAAACTCTTTCCCATAAGAAAGTGAACGTGACAACATGGGGAAATGTTCCAGAACAACAGGTGTCTTAGAGTGAAAGGTAGTTAACCGTATCATTGACCAGTGTTTGAAATATGGGTGGGATGTTAAAGCTTCCCTGTAAGAGACAAGAGTTCTCTGTGAACAGTTATAATTCAAAACTTTGTTTGGTCTTTGTATTATTCTAATATTATGTTGGAGTTGCCAGTGTTTTTGGTTTAAACTGTTGTTACATGTTTGTAATGGTAAACAAATGGAACCTGTGACCAATCCTACCTGTCAGTCATAAATCTTTCTAGCTGTGCAAAAAGCCATTTACATCACTATAAAATCTTTTCAAACTTAAAGCACGATATTTCAAATAAAGGACAGTAACTTAAGTAGAAACATCAAACTCCACAATAAGATATTCTGTGGTCACGACATCAAATGTTTCTCTTTCCTATCCACTCTGTGGTATATTCGGGTCAAACTGATTTTACTAAAGATCAATAGGATAGGTCCGCAGAATAATAGAAGATTCAGTCAGGGTATTTATTCTGAAATAATACTCAATATCCAAATAACTGAGCTGTGAAAACAAAATGAAAAAGCTGTGCGCAAAGTAAAATATGAAATGGACAATCTATATTAAAACTATATACACACACAGTGTGTGTATGAACTTGATTTAGTTGTTTAATTGTCACTTTTACTTGATCTTCCTTTAGATTACTTACTCTTCAAGGTTCTGGGACAGATTGTTTAAATTCAATGTAGCACACTATACAAAAACGTAGTACTTACCCAGAGGGACTAGCGTTAAACATGTGGCTGGTCATCCTCCATTAAACAGAGGTGAGGCCGTAACCTCGAAACACCGCTTTTTCAACCACTAGAGGACATTGACGTGAACATTATTGTACAACATGCAATATTACAGTGAGATAACATCTAACATGCTCGCCCTTTCAGCCGTGGGGCGTTATGATGTGATGGTCAATCACACTATTCGTTGGTAAAAGAGTTGGCGGTGGGTGGTGATGACTAGCTGCCTTCGCTCTAGCCTTACACTGCTAAATTAGGGACGGCTAGCGCACATAGCCCTCGTGTAGCTTTACGCGAAATTCATAATAAATCATCTATGAGCACAAGTATTCTTTTCTAGAGAAGGAAAAAAGGCAGCTAGAACGAGATGGAATTTTCTCGATTACGTGTTATGTGAAACCTTCATATATGCAAAATAAAAGATAGATACTATTACAACACAATGAGATAGAAATGCGTGGTATTGTTATGTCTCTGTTCGTTAGTTAATTTTCTGTAAATTCGTTCTGACGAAACTTTAGCGTCACAAGTCCTTTCTTAAATAAAACTGGTTTATTCTTTCTGAATATAACTTTGCGATACACTTAATTTCAACAGTCGCGCTATAACAACGAACGTCTCACGTGCTCAACTTCAATAATACTCAGTTCAATTACACACTCTCTGACTGCAGTTCAATTACTCATTGTTCCGTCACGTTGTGACCATCTTATATATACCAGACTACCCCCAATCTAGTAGTCTCCCGATAATTCACGAAGGTTCGAGAAGGACGTGGCGTGATACTAGTCACGTGACCTCGCTGACGCAACAGTATATTTATATACCACACTTCTTATTTATTTGATCTTACCAAGATTGATACTTCTATCATTTCTATTTCGTGCCGAAAGGAATAAAATCGTTAAAACTGAAATTAATTTGTATTTTGTTGCTCTGCATTTTAGTAGACAAATGTTCTAACTGGCACGCACACAGGTAAACGATTCGGGAGGGACTATCCTCAGTGGCAGATCTGGGATGGATACAGAAGGCCGGATTAGTAGCGAGATCCAAAAACAGTAGCTCCTGGAAGTAAAGTCCCAGAGGGTCTGCAGATGGTGCCTCCGAATCTATGCAGAGTTTGAAGCGAATGAGCATGAATAAGGCATACTAAAAACAAAATACATGGGCAAAAACAGTATAACAAGCGACCATGACACAGTATGAGTGTGAATGGTGGATTGGCCAGTTGATACCAAAGAATATCGATATTACAGTGAGGACGGTACCAGTTAGTTGATAAAAATAGCCTCTCTGAGATAAAGAAATTATTATATAGAAATATTTTAAAAACAGTACTCAATTAGAATTAGGTTTTAATTTGATATAGTTTTTTCCATATAAATCCATCATGCAACTCACAAAATGTGTTTTGACATATTGCACCAATCAAATGCTATTGAAAGAGATGAGTCTTTGTTTGTAATTAAGCACAAAGCTACACAATGGGCTATCTGGGCTCTGCCCACCATGGGTATCGAAATCCGGTTTCTAGCTTGTAAGTTCGCAGACATCCCGCTGTGCACTGGGGGGAGGGAGGCAAAAGAGATGGAGTCATTTACAGTTATCTTGAAATTTTTATCTATTTTGAAATTCATGGAACTTACTTAAATCCGCTCTGTTTATCATCTAAAATATTATTTAAGATTAAAAACCGTTCGCTGTACACCTTAACTTACATTAACAAACACAGTAGTTGACAAATTCTGAAACTATATTTGAAAATTAAATAAGTTGTGTTTAAATTTATATTAAAAATATTTCTACCTAAGAAAATGAAATATTTAAAAATGTAATATTTTACTTATTTGTTTATTTTAATTTAATTAATAAAATTGGTAACATTAATAAATAAAATTTACTATTTTAAAATTAAATAGTTGTTTATTCAGATCAAGTTACTTTTCTTTGGCTATGTTACGTCTCTGTATGTTTGTTTGTTAATTCTTCTAAGATACAAGTCCTTTCTTTATAAACCTTGTTTATTCTTCCTC
>NW_013674321.1:9400-12105 GCF_000517525.1 Limulus polyphemus | reverse complement strand
GATTAGCTGTAAACATTGTCTCTTTGCTTAAAAAAATTGTCAAAGGAATATCTGACAACATACCAAACCGTATACAGTGTATACAGTAGTCACTGGTTTCGCCTGGTGCGTATCACGTGATTAATCATGGCGGAAAATGATGGCGAGGAAGTACTTGCTCTGGTAAGAGATATTTTCATTTTATTTTCTCGTATTATAAAGTTTAAATTAGAACTAGTTTCTCTTTTGATACAAAACGATGAATTATTATGCATATTTTGTAATGCGCATTATTAGAGAGCAAGCACAGAACGATTAAATCACCTAAATATAAATTATTTGAGAATATCATAATTCAAAATTGTCAAAAGCTCATATAATCTAAATTTAATTTTAGTTTTCATAATCTCATTATCCTTTCATTGCTCTGATATGTTTTCATTTTCTGCTATATATTTTACTGTGCAGTTATTTTTGCAATATATTAAAAAGTAAACTGAACAAAGTACAAAAGGAAGGAATATCCACAAATATATTACTAAGATTATTGGGTATGTTTTTATCACGCCTCCAACAAGACTTAACATAGCTGTCATGTGGACAACATGGGACCATTTTGTCCTTCAAAACAGTCCTTGCATGCTAACCCTTGATAATAGTAGAAATTTATATTTACCCTTTATTTTTTCAGGAAATTATTGATTCCCCTCTTTAAGTTATTGTGAAATACTGGTGCACACCACTGCTGACAACATCCCATTCCATAATCAATTGCCCTGTTAGATAAATAAAAAACTGTCATTACTGTAAGTGTAACCTACCTATGTTTTCCAAATCTTTCTCTTGTGTCCTCTCATCCTATTGCCTTTAGAATACAGCAAAAAGAAATCGGAGGGTTTTATCCTATTGATCCCACAGATGATCTTGTAAGCTTCATTAAAACCACCCCTTACCCTTCTTGTCTCAAGAGGGAATAACTTAAAATATCTTAACTTTTCCCTATCTGACAAACCCGGGAATCATCCATGTGGCAGTTTTAATTGTGAAAGTTATTTAAAAGGGCAACAATAATGTGTAGAAAATGTTTAGAAAAACAGAGTAAGGTATGAGTGATTCAAGTTACTTGTGTGACTTCAGAATCTAGACTTGTAGGTTTCTCTCCTTTTCCTTATCAGATGTTTTTTTTATCTCTGGGTTTAAATTCATTTACACACACACACACACACATGAAAAAATAGAGAAGTGTTGTATAATTTCTTTGTAAAGTTAATAATGTGAATTGTTTCATATTTATATTATTACTTTAAGCTTTTGGAGACAGTGTTTATTGATGAATAAGTATCTTATGTGATTGCCTGAGTCTTCCACATTGCTTTAGTTTTCTTGTGTATACCAAATGAAAATGCTTTTTTTAGTCTTTCCTTTAACAAATTTTCATTTAATATATTTCATCTTTTTTGTTTTATTTCTCAGCAACAAGAATTTGAATGGTTGCTGCATGAAGAGGTCAGTGTAATTTTGGAACAGTTACAAGGAATTTTAATGGTAAGATGAAGTATGCAAAAGAGTAAAATTATAGTAATCTTTAAAAATATTAAAAGTTGGTTTACAGTCTGAAAGATCATATTTTATTACACATTTGTAAAAGTTCATGAAATTGCAAAATTCTTCATATTTCTGTTTAAATTTACAGTAAGAAATGTTAAATATGTAATTTAAATGTGAATAATTTATCTAATATATCCATTCAATTTGAAGGGAACATTACTGTGAGCAAAAATTTTACAACATTCTGTTTGACTAAATGATTCATTAGATTTTATGGGCTGTATGAAAACTTGTATAACCTATATTTGATGATGTTTTTATCTGACATCATATAGATGTAGGCATTTTGAGGAGTAAGATGTTTCATGTTTGTTTAACAGGGTCCATATTTCAAATAGAAATTTATATTTTTATGAAAGAAATGTCCTTAGGAAATATGATTAAAATGTTTTATACTTTGCCAATTATCACAACACCTGTCACTTTAACACTATTTTTCTCAGAAAGCATTCAAGGCAGGTGACAGCAAAATAACTACAGTATTATTATCTTTAGTTCTATATAATGGAATTTCTAATTACAGCTTTACTTTGCCATAATATTGATGACAAAAATTGAAAAGCAGTTTATTTATTACAATAAAAACTTACTTTTACAGTACATCTTGAAAAAGATTTGTGTATCAACCAGAAGTCCCTAACTTTATCCCACTTACTTGGAATGCTCATGGCTTCAGAACTTTGTTAGAAACATAAGAAATGCTGAATTAATTAACTCTTTCAGCATGGGCTCAGTCCGTGGGACCAACCTCTTAACCATTTTGTGCTTGTTATAGTTTTCATGCTATAACTTTCAAATTAGTAAGCAAATGTTTATGAAATTTGGCAGATTATCAGTAAACATTACAGTTCTTTCATATGCAAAATATAATTTTTTTATATTAAGTTTTAAGGTTTGTAAAGCAATGTTTTATCATGTCTTTTTTTTTCTTTTTGGCTGTTGCCTATCTAACATGCAAAGTAATATCATTTTAAGATTAGAAATACTTTTATCTACAGAAAATTTTGAAATTTCACATGAAAAGTTTTTATAAAGTCCAGATAGTTATCAAACGTTTCTTAAGAAAAAAACTTTATATTTTATCTGTTATTTTCAGTAATTAACCTCTGTACAGGTTT
>NW_013674321.1:7795-9172 GCF_000517525.1 Limulus polyphemus | reverse complement strand
CTTCTAGTTATGACCTTTGTACTCGGTTGCTGCTTGATGTAGATTGCTAAGCCTTTTAAAATGTGGAGGATATGAAACAAAATATTTTTTTTAGGTTTTATATATACAGTTGAATAACCAAAAAATCATAAATTACTACATCAATACCATAGAATTCAACTATAATTTATCAAGCTTAATAACTAATTTTTTATTTTAATCTAAAAAAAATATGAAATTTTGAGCTGACTAAACACACACCCTACCTTGTTAAAATATTGGTTCAAAAGAAAGAAATGGTGCCAAGACTGTTAAAATGGTTGAGACCCACTAGGGGGACATTCTGAGCTTCTGATTGGTTATTTATGTCATATATTGAAGTAAGTGTATATAAGGGGACGTTTCCAAAAGTGAAAAGAGGTGGGTAGGATGCCATTGTGTTTGATTTATTACATTAGCAATATCTTAGCAAATTGAAAAGATAAGACGCTCTTATTTTATATTCTAGCTTGTCAATATCCATAATTTAAGTTTCTAATTCGTACAAAACTATAGACTTAGTATTTTGGTTTCACAAGCATCCAATTTGAACCAGTGCTGCATTCAACTTACCTTGTGTCACACAAAAATTGATGTTTATCTGTGTTTTTTTAATAATTGCTTTTAAATTAAGAAGTTGAGTAATATATAGTACTAAGACCTGAATTATAATCTACAGTTTGATACCAAAGTTATTGACATAAATTCATGAAATAGCAGTTCAATAAAATTTTGAATGCAAGTCAATGAACGAGATGACATGGCCTTTCACCCATGACCCGTCTTGAAAGGGTTAACTAACTAACAAATAAAGTAACTCTCTAGTAATAAACTCTTAAAACAACAAATGGTTACAATAATTCATACACTTACTAAAACTAAATAACACCTTATTGAAACAAACCCGAAAAAATGCCTTAAACTGATTATTGTTGCCATAGGTGTTTCATTATGACCACTGACCCGTGGTGAAAATACCACACAAGTGTTACCATAAATGCATGTCAGTGTCATTAAACATACAAGTGTTTTTTTGTAGATATCAATTAAAGTAGATGCACAAATGTATTACTTTTTCTAAATATTGAATGAATTATACTTATATTTTAAATGGGTTTGAGTTTGTGGTAATTTTACCACTTTTGTTTTTTTTTTCATTATGATAATTAAAAGTCATTATGTTGCTTTTTGATATTGTGAACTCCTTTTTGCAACAGGCCAAAATAAGCTAAAGTGTGAGGGGTGGCCTAGGATGGAGAAACTAAGGATTATTTCGTGGCCTACGTTTGGTGCACCGACTGACAAATAACTAACAAGTTTTGGTGCTGTATCTCAAATGTTATCAACAGAGAAAGGGTT
>NW_013674321.1:0-6879 GCF_000517525.1 Limulus polyphemus | reverse complement strand
TGTTATTAATGAATAAGAAGGATGTCACTAAATATTTTTTTTTATAATCCAGAACCAAATGTTTTAGTACATACTCTCTGTAAAAGTTATAGAAATGTGTTTTTACATTTCACTAAAAGTAATAGCTGGTTTCTTAAAGACGGTGGAGAATATCAAACTTTTTGTGGTCTTTTTTTGTTTTCAGCTCCTCTGCACATGATCAAGTGAAAGTTGTGGCCACATTGTTAGGAGATAACATAAGTCATGCTGTATGTAGAATCTTTGTTATTCTTACATTTCAGATTGAATTTAGTTGCACCATTTTTTTTATGTAAATTCTACTTTTGAGGGCATTTTCCTGTATCCTTTTAATAATGACTATAAGTTGTCAGTTAAACTATAATAGTTGATAAAATGATACCTGTAAAGAAAATCCTGTTAAATGTAGTCCAGTTTGGTAGTAGTAACCAATAAGTTATGTTTCGCATGTGCTTTACATGCAGGTACATGAATGAATTTCATTCTTCCAAGATGGGCTCTCCATTAAATGTAATGACTACTGCCTAACAGATCCTTGAAATATCAAGAATTATGGACTTTTCATATTGGGGTAAAATTAGAAAATTCTTCAATATCATATTATTTCACATTTATAAAGGAATTGATTTGATCAAATTTGATGGTTTCGAATCAGAAGATGCAAATATTTTTACTCTCTTGTTTAATTTTTCTGTTTGAACTCTCTTATTGGTTAGTGTATGCAGCAATAACTTTGAAACCAGATGTTGTGCACATTTTTATGTTCTGCAGTTGTTGGAAGTTAAAGTATTTTTGTGGAGTGTCAGAGATTATGGAAATAAGTTTTTTTATTTTGGATGACTGAAGTGTGTACTAAATTTTTTACTGCAATATTAATAAAAACATTTTGTATATTTTTTCATTTTCTGTTGGTCAGTTTTGGACTAACTTTGTTTAATTTATTTGTTATGCTGATAAAGCATTTTGTTTCTTTAGCTTGCCACCACCTTTTAGTTTAGCCTAAAAAACGAAATCTAATTATGCCCAAAAATAAAAACTAGTTAACCCTTTCACAATGGGTAGGTCAAAGTGTGCATGCCACAACATATTACAGCTACATTCAAAATTTAATTAAACTACTTCGTTGTCAATATGTATGAGTAAACTTGGAAGCAAAACATATATAATAAATGAAATTATAATATTATAAGACTTATGTTATAGATTTTATAAGGAGATATTAAAAAAAATCCTCAATCTCCTCCAGTATGAGAATTGTGACATATGCTCTCTAAGTTTGTCCTCTTCTCTAATTTATTCACCACCCCTCCGAGAAGTACCAAATTTAATGTAAATTACTCAATATGATATAGATATAACACAGGCAAAACATAATTTTTATAGCCTTCAATCTTATTTGTTTCTGGAGCGAGAGCCATAAACTAGAAAATCGTATCCACTTCCCCTGCCCACCTGTCACATCCTCTGTTTCACAAATTGCCAGTAGTTCTATCTGATATTCTATATAATTTATTATTTATAACCAATAGAAAGCCAAACTTTTAATCTATTAAATGATGTATTATATTACAATGTTTTCTGTACAGGGCATTTTCTATTTCATTGTTCATTTTCAAGCTCTTATCTCATAGTTAGAAAGCCAGAAAATCTACGATACTTATGGGACATTCTTTGATTTTTGCATGTTATTATATTTTGTTCTTAAATGAAGTATTTAAATAAATAAACAATTATTTAATGTGATAGTACCATTAGTTTAAAAACAAAAAAGTAGGCTTTAGTTTCGTCGACAACAACAAAAAAAATCCAGGTAAATATTTCTTGTTTTTCATATGTATTATTTATTTTCATTATTATAAAAGTAACTGAAAGGTAAAAATTAGAGACTTATTAGGTTAGATTAGGTAAGATAATGAAAAATAATAATAAAAACTCTTTATGAAGTATTCTTGTGAGCAGCTTGTGTTTTACATAATTCAGTACCATAACGTGAGCTGCACATTTGATGTGTGATTTACAATTTTGTGGTGGGATTGCTAGTTAAATGTGGTTCCAAGAGAAATAAAATAAAGTACAAGTAGATATATACTATTACAAGCTTTAAGCTATTTAGGATAAATAATTGTGGTTTCCTGTTACAATTTGTAGTCATTCCAGAATGTAAAAAGTGTAATCTAAATTTATTTCCTAATTTTTATAGTGGTTATGAAGTTGGCCCAATCAACCAACCCTGTATAGAGTTATGGTAGAGAAAATAACATATCAAATATAAAGTTTTTGTAAAAAAAAAGTTTGATATTGATTTAGGAGGTTTTAGAGATTATGCAAAAGAAATTTGAAACTTTTCAGACGAAAAGTATTTTTAACCTTAACATGAAAATCACTTTGCACTTGGAGCAGTCAGCACTCTGATTCCATATATTTAGGGATACATTTTTTGTAAAAAAAAGACTTGTAATATTTACTGAAGGCATGCTAAATTTAGTAAACATAAGTTAAGTACTTTCAGCTATAATATGTATATCTTCATAGTTACGAGTTACTTATATGGTGGTTCCAAAGTTGTGTAAGACACACAAGCCTGTTGTGAAAGGGTTAATGGTTACACATGATTACTTGTTTAACTTCAGAGCTCTGCATATGATTCTGTGATAAACAGAGGTATCTATGACAAATATGTCTCATCAACTTTCAAACTTAAATATGTTATAATAATGTTATTTGAAAAATTACTTTGTTTTTTACTTAATTTATGTAGGATATCAGTTTGAGGATCCACAAGCATCAAGTTCCTTCTCACAGAACCATAGTACAGAATGACTGCCAGTGGAAATTGCAACAGGTTAATTGTATCTATAAAGTCCCTCCTTCCCTTACATCTGCCTGTTTTGATTGTGTTAAACGAAGTAGAAACATTTACTTGTATTGTACAGTAATTTTGATAAAAATTGTTTAGACTAAGAATAATAACACAATTGATTTCACTTCCTATAATTTATTTTTTCAATTGAAATAGTTAACAACCTACTTTAAGGCATACAAACTGCACAGCAAGACTGATAAGGATTTATTGGTGAAATTTGAACTCGTCTTTCAAAATGCATCACTTTACCTTTGTCAAGTATCTTGATGTGATATTTTGCCAACAAGTATTTGTAGTTGAAATCAATTTAATTGGGTTGGTATAGTTTATTTTCAATAAATAAGAAGTTTTTCTATTTTTGTGTTTTACTTGAATACAATCCTTCTTTTATTGAATACATTATCTGTATAGTTTGCTGACACAGGCCAGCTTACCATACTCGCTAAACTTCAATATTCTTATTTGATATCTCCTGGTAGAAGAATATTTCTGTAGCTTGCTTCCAAAGATGCATAACCAGTATGAGGAATGAAAAGAATGTTCTTAGAAACTATAAATAAATTAAGTGACATTTGGCTTAATGGGCAGTCATGTCACATTTCTTTTGTGGTCCAAAATTTTATGCTGTCTTATCTTGATATTGGATTGAATGCAGCTTTGAGAACTACATAACATACATATAATTTTCTCTGTTCATTTTCGGCTCTCTCTCTCTCTCTATAGCATACTAGTGAAAGTACCCTGCTTCGTTCAGGTTATTAGGTTGATATATTCTAGATGATTATGTCAGTGTGTGTATTCTGGACCTATTTACATAGAAGAATAGTCAAAAATATTTTAAGCATTTTTATTTCCCAGAAACATAAAAATTTGCAAAGGTACAATGATAATAAAATTATTATAGATACTTATAGAGGTCTATATGTCATGTTATCTAACCTATATAAAAGATAGTGTGTTTTACGTCAGGTCACACTTGATTTATCAAAATAAAAGGAGTCAAAAGCGAAAATGCATTTATCCAGATAGAATAGTTCATTATGTAGTTTATGCATTTCATTTTATATTTTCAGCACATAGACTAACAACAATATTTTTTGTCCTTTATTTTTTCTGTTTTTTATTGCTTTGCTGCTTTTTGTTTCCTTTTTTTTTAATTCCTTTCTTCTCCTTCCTCCATATTTTGATGAGTTCCTTCTCTGTTTTGTTTTCATCCTTTTCCAATTCTTGCCCTCCCACTGTTAACTTATGAAGTCTCACTATTTCCTCTCTCCTTAGATTTTCACAGAAGTTCTATATATATTTCATACAAAAGTATTCCTCATTTAATTTCAACTCTGTGTAGCTTACTATTCCTATCTTCTCTCCAAAATGTGTTTCTTCTACTTCTGTTCTTCTAATTTTTCTGTTGAGTTTCTCATCCTCTGTCAGAAAGTTTATCTTCTTCTGTTTTATGGTTTTGATTATATTTTTCTAATCTTTATACACTTAATTGGATTTTTTATTAACCTATTTATCTATTTCACTTTTTTTTGGCTCTGCACTATCACGTCTAATTTCTACAGTTTTTGCTCTTTTATTTTTTATTTTATGTTTAGATCTGTTTTTTAATTTTAACTGAATGGTGACTGTAATTTTGAATTTACTACATGTATCTACTCAGAACGTGGGAATCTTTTAGTAAAATGTACAGGTCTGTTGTACACAAAAAATCACATGTCTTACAAAAGTATTCATATTCAAAATATGTCTGTGAATTGCTGACATCAAAATGACTCAGATTCTGACGAGTTGAAGTGCAATGTGAAGAATAAAAAATACTTTTGTCCATCATGCAGTTTGGTTATTGCATCGCATAACCCTCTCCAAAATGTGTGTATACATTTTTTTTTCAGCATGCTTGTATATTGTTAGTATTTACTTTCCTCTGCCACGAGTTGTTGCTAAATCAGCAATGTAGGGAAAATTAATAGTTTATAACTGATATCAAATACTTAATACAGTGTCGAATGCCACTCTGTTAAAGGTCGTGATATTTGCACTTTGATCCCCGCTTGTGAACATAGGGGTTAATTTGAAGTGATCTTACTGTCCCTGCTTGTGAACATAGGGGTTAATTTGAAGTGATCTTACTGTCCCCGCTTGTGAACATAGGGGTTAATTTGAAGTGATCTTACTGTCCCTGCTTTGAACATAGGGGTTAATTTGGGGACAGTAAGATCACTTCTTCTTTGAACAGATCTTCTTTTCCAAATTCTTCACAATAACCAGAGAATTCAGACTGATAGTTTTATGTCTTCCATACATCGTAGTGGACTTGTCTTTTATGTGTATTTGTTATTATTTTGTTTTTTTATCAAGACTTGTTTTTCCATTTTCTTTTCATTTCATCTTGTTTTGATTTTAACATAGTTCCAATTCCTTTTTTTTTTCCAAAAACTATCCTGTTTTAGTCTCACTCAAACACTTCTGTTGTGTGTACTATCTTGATGGTACTTATCAAGTTGCTTGTATTATTCTACTCTATTTAATGTGCATTGTTCTCGGGTATTATGTCCCTATACTGTAATTCTGAATTTCTTGCTAGTTTCAACAACTTGTTGCTCCAGGTATTCATAAAAATTTTCTTTTTACTCACTTGAAGATAGAATTTTTGTATACTATGAACTGTAACTATTTTTCCAATTTCCTAAAACAGTATTAATGTTGGAAACTTTGTGATGTAACTGTCTGTGCAAAGATATAATATTTCTTTTATTAGTTTTTGCTGTGTGTCAGCTATGATTTTCAGTGAATCAAAGTGTATGTTTGTGCTGATGTACACAAAGAAAATTGCTTCAAATGTAACAAAATTGGGAATCAAGAAGGCTCTCAGTGATCAACTCGTAGGGCAAAGAAAGATACAAATGAAGTAAAATTTTGTAATGTTACTTACTTTTTTATGTAAGTATGCTGTAATGACGATTAGATTGACCAAGTGATCTATACTAAATTTGTATCCATTTGCATTACAAGAAAATAAAGTTGATTTTTAATGTTAAATCATTTTCCTAGAGGCATTTAAAAATTTACAGTTTAATTTATTTACAAAAATAGATAAATTGGTTTATAGAAGTATTTTGATTAAGGAGATTTTTTTTAACTGATATAGTTTTGATTCCTCCATTTGTATAAATCCAATGAGTTTTTTTGTTTTTTTTTAAAGGATATTATTCAGAATATGTCTTGTTTTAGGTCCAAGATGCAGGAAATCACTTAATGTTAGCCTTACATATGTTGTCACCTGATGCTTTCACTATTCACCACAGCAAATATGGCTTTAGATCAGCAGAGGATGTTACAGAGGTAATTATATGTTGGAAAGATGTACAAAGATTAACTAGAAGTTGAACATTTTGGTTTGGTTGTTATTCAGTACGCTTAACTAGAAATTGCACATGTTGGTTCCCATCCTTTCTTAAGCAAGCTTTGTTCACCAAACTTCCTCCAACATAAAAGAAATACATTGAGAAAATAAAATTTTTTAAGTACACTCAAAAGGTCAATAAGAATGGTGCAACTCAAAAATGACTCGTAATATGAGTGTTACATACATACAAATTGACAAATGGCTTTCATATATATTAGATCAGTTATTCAGGGTAGTAATAAACAACTCTAGACTGTAGGAGTCCAAGGCCTTACTAACATAACCTTATCACCCAAACTTTGTTGTATAATATCCCATCATATATATTAGATCAGTTATTCAGGGTAGTAATAAACAACTCTAGACTGTAGGAGTCCAAGGCCTTACTAACATAACCTTATCACCCAAACTTTGTTGTATAATATCCCATCATATATATTAGATCAGTTATTCAGGGTAGTAATAAACAACTCTAGACTGTAGGAGTCCAAGGTCTTACTAACATAACCCTATCACCCAAACTTTGTTGTATAATATCCCAGCAGAAATTGTTGAAGTATACCTGATTTACCTATTTCATAAAATTGTC
>NW_013674320.1:26244-28664 GCF_000517525.1 Limulus polyphemus | reverse complement strand
CGATCTACTCCAAGATTTTGAAGCAAGAGTGAGTGAAACTCCCACATTTAAAATTGACGAGATGATTCTCACGATGCCCCAAAGGATCAACGAACTCCACGAAGCGAAAGGAAGATCTACTAGATATTAATTAAATTATAAATATATCAATTCATATGAATATGGTCTGAAAATTTTCTTTTTTTCTTAAAAGGTGGTGTCTATTTATTGTGACCACGCTGTGTATATTGGGTTTTCCAGTTAACACAAATATAAGGAGGGTAAAAGTTGACTGTTGTATTATGTTAGTGTTATCGAATGTTACACTTCGATTAATTTAAATTTTTTGAGAAATGACTGTTATATTCTGGTATATTTAAAATATCTCTGTGACATTGTATTTGTTTGTTACATTGAATAAACTTGCTATGTTATTCTGGCACTATCAGGTGTTATACTTGAGCATTTTCATTACATTTCTGTAAGTAGTAGAGATCATTACTGATGTTTTAGCACTGTTCACTGTTCAACTACGTGATTTTCAAAAATTTGTACGCGTAGTGTACTTGTTTAGGAACGAATATATTCATATATGTTTCTCGTCACTTTAAACTTAACAACTTTTATAATACGCGCCATAAATCACAGCGATTCACAATCTCGATAATTTCGCTCTCGACGAGTACAAAACCCACACTTTATTACCCCGCTGGGTTACTATGCCAGGCTTATATACTGTTACGTCTCGGTTTGTTAATTAACTTTCCGTAACTTCGTTGCGACGAAACTTTAACGACACAAGTCCTTACTTAATAAAAACTGGTTTATTCTTTCCGAATATAACTTTACCGATACATTCAACTTCAACAATCGCGCTAAACAAACGCTGTAACGTCTCTCGTGCTCTCTGACTGCAGTTCAATAACTCACTATCTACACACACATTACATTACCTCCCTGCGTCACGTTTTTCCCATCTTATATATACCCGCCTACCCCATCTAGCAAATACTAGAGCATTCATAAAAAACAAGATAGTTCTAGAAAATAGAGGGCGCCACACCAGTCACGTGACCTCGATGACGCAACAATACTAAAGAAGTGGGCATCTCGAACAAACTCGGACTTCCATGATAATATGAGAAACTTCAGGCACGTGAGTTCCGCTGTCGTAAAACCTGCTTATTACACCTACTTCGCCCAATAACGTATGTTTAACCAATCCAAAGTTAATAATGTCCCTCTAGTGGTTTACTTAACCTCTGCGAAGTATTTTCACGCCAAACTCTTTCGTTTCATGTTAAATTCCAAGCCGCATAGTACTTAGTGAGCTCAAAAAATCATATTTATTTAGACCCAAATACTACTTAGTTACAAGCTTGATAAATTATGTGGTACTGATATAGTAATCTATGATTTTTGTTATATCAAATATATATATAAAACTTTAAAAAAATTATTTTTTTTTACATTTTCCACTTGCGAAATTTGATAAGGCTTAACAACTTACAGGAAGCATTAAAGGAGTACGAAGTTCGTAACTAGAAGTAGAAGGGAGGTAATTCATAATTGTTTTCTATATTTCTTTATTTACTGTTCTCTGTTTTAAGAAAAACAACTGAAATTTATTAACTTATTTGTAAATAGTGATAATACATATAATGTATTATAACATAAATGTGACTGTATTTTACAAAATACTGGTCAACCAGAACACAGCTGGGGCAGGTCACTTTGTAAAGGCCAGTTTTATACTCTTGGATACAGTAACATGAGTGCACGTGCGCCCGTCATTGCAACTTCTGTAATGTTGGTTATGCATGGCTGAAAGGTCAATAAAATGAAAATAATAAATATATATAGAAGTATAATGTTATGAGATTTAAGCTATTTAGACTAAACATTTGTGTTTTCTTGTTATAATCTGCAGTCATTCTAGAACGAAAGAAGCATAATTTATATCTATTTTCTAATTTTTTATGGTTACGAGGTCGATCAAATCGACCAAACCCACACAGAGATACAATAGTGAAAATAACAGATAAGATAGAAAGTTTTTTTTTTTTAAAAAGTATAATAATTATCTGAAGGTTATAAAAATTTCGCATGTGAAATTTGACAATTCTGTGATGCATGAAAGTAATTTTAATCTTAGAATCAAAAATACTTTTCATGTTGGATAATCAACATTCGAAAAGAAAAAATGCATGAGAAAAACATTACTTAAAAAATATTAAAACTGAATAAAAAATCTGATATTTTGCGTACGAAAGCCTTGTAATGATTACTCATAATTTGCAAAATTTCGTGAAGATACGCTTATTGTATTAAAAGTTATACCATGAAAACTATGTTACAACAGTGGAGGTCACATGACACTTGTAACACGTCATGTGCTTCTAGAACGTTCATGAAACCTCGAGAGGTCACTAGATATGCAG
>NW_013674320.1:13778-25244 GCF_000517525.1 Limulus polyphemus | reverse complement strand
GACTGAAGAAGTTGATGATGGTGAAATGGAACCAGGTATATATACTAAATCAGAGCAGGAGAAAGACCAAGATTTGAAGCCAATAATTGATTTTCTAAAAGCAAGCATTTTGCGCCCTGCTTGGGAGAAGGTGTCTGGTTTAAGCTCTGTGACAAAGAACTATTGGGCACAATAGGACCAGTTGAAGCTTGAAGATGGTATTCTTCTCCAGAGATGGGAAAGTGACGACCTGGCAAACGGTTATACCGAGAAAGTTACGGGAAGTTGTGCTGCGTTAACCCCATGATACTTTAACAGGAGAACATCTCGGAGTTAAGAAAATATTGCGTCACCTACGACAGAGATTTTACTTGATAGGTATGAGGCAAGATGTGGAAGAATGGTACAGGACATGCAGTACAAGTTGTGCTAAAAGGGGACCTAAGCATAAGGGATGTGCTCCAATGAAGTTATATCAAGTTGGTGCACCAATGGAAAGACTAGCCGTTGACATTGCTGGTCCTTTGCCTCAAACTCGTGCTGGAAACAAGTACATTTGTGGGGTGATGGACTATTTCACTAAGTGGCCTGAAGCATATGCAATATCTTATGCAAGGCCATAACTTCGAATCAGCTTTGTTCCAAGAATGCTGCAAGTTGTTTGGCATACGAAAGACCAGGACAACGCCACTTCACCCACAGTCTGATGGGATGGTAGGAAAGTACAACTGGACACTGGGACAGGAATTGGCAAAGTTTTGTAATAGCCGACAAGATGACTGGGATGTCTTACTCCCTCCATTGTTGATGGCCTATTTGACAGCAGAGCATGAAGCCACTGAATACACTCCAGCAAAACTAACGTTTGGTCGGGAACTTCAGTTGCCAGTGGACCTGATAACAGGACACCCATCTTACGAAGAGTTGCCTGAAAATGTGTCAGAATTCGTGAAAGTGTTATCTGATAGGATGGATAATATTCACCATCAAGTGCGTTCAAACTTGAAAACGTCTGCTGATTCGATGAAGTTATCTTATGATAAGAGATCTACTGAAGTCAGCTTTGTACCAGGAGACAAGGTGTGATTGTATAATCTCAGGAAGTCCCCTAAGCTGTCTTCTCCATGGGAAGTCCCATATGACATAGTGGATCGTCTCTCAGACGTGACTTTCCAGATAAAATGTGGTCGGTGAGGTAAGCCAAAGGTGGTGCATGCCAACAGGCTTTGGCATTATCATGGTCCAGGACATTTCAGTTGGGATAAAGTGAACAATGGAACAAATGACGCTGCTGAAGACGTGTCACCTGAAAACGCCACTGTCGAAGAAGAAACTCGATTCGGTTTTGAGAAGGGAAACAGCGAAGCCTTTGATGAAGTTACTACCACTGATGTGACTGTTACCAATGATAGGACGTTTCCCGATGAAGCAGATGAACCCCACATGAAGCAGAAACCAACGAGATGAGACCAGTATGGAAAAATATATGAAGCGTAAAATTAAGAGACTTTGTTGAATTTTGATTTTGTCTTTGTAAATTCTGTACATTTAACTAAGTTATTGTTTATTGGTTTAATGTAAGTGGCTATTGCTCGGGACGAACAATACTAAGGAAGGGGCAGTGTTACGACAGCGGAGGTCACGTGACCCTTGTAACATTCATGAAACCTCGAGAGGTTACTAGATATGTGGTATTCTTGTATATAAGCCGCCACAAACTGACGGCAACAATGGGTAATCGAACTGCGGACAGAGAGAGACGTGTTGTTGAGCACGTGAGACGTTCGTTGTGAATTACAGCGTGACTGTGGAAATTAAGTGTATTGCAAAGTTGTATTTAGAAAGAATAAACCAGTTTTATTTAAGAAAGGACTTGTATTGCTAATGTTTCTTCGGAAAGAAATTATACGGAAAATTAACTAACGAAGGGAGGCGTAACAACAATAAAAAGCATAAAATGGTTACAAGGTCGATCTTTTGTTTCGAGCCGAGCCGCAGTGAAGAAAAGATAGCTTATCTTGTTTCGAAGATTAGTCAAACTAGTTGCATGAAATCATTACAGGTATTCTTGCCCCCTATCATCGACAGTATAAGGTATTTGATTATAACTGTGTTAAACTGTACATTTTCATTCCTTTTAGTTAATGGTCTAAATATCAAAGCTAAATTTTTATTCAAATTATTTAACTCTAAGAGGCATCTCCTGTTAGTGAATTCTAAATTTTGGCTGTTGTATCCTTTTGTTGTAAGCTATATTTTCAATGCTTTAATTTATGTTAGCTGGAAAACACATTATGGTAGGATCGAGTAATTTATAAAAGTTGGCTCAGAATACCTAATATTCTAAGTTTGATCTCTATAATCTAGTAAATTCGAGGAGTATCGAGAGACTATATTAGATTGAAAGTACAAGAATCATGACTCTGAAGCACTGAGTCGGTTTTGATTTCTGTTAGTATACCACCAATCAGTCTGTGAAGATTTGGTTTTAGTGAATTATTTGGATCTGTATTAGGTAAAGCGTTTATTTAGTTACCTGAGTGATAAAGCATGAAATTGTACAGATAAGTTTATTTTTACGTTAGTTGTAATATATTTAGCATGGTACTTCCATTTGAACATCATTTGTAAACTTAGGCCTATAAGTTACAATAACACACAAGTGAAGTCAGCTTGTAGAAACATCATGGAAGAAATAATCTATTTTGTTATTGTTAAGTGGACTGGACTTGGTCTTATTTTCACTAAATAATTTAAAAGAACCCACCCAACAAAAGAATAAAGTTATAACGTTGGTGTTAGAAGTTGGATTATTTTATGGCAGTAAAATGTATTTCTGAATACACTTGTGGTTGAATATCACATGTTTAAGATGACGAACATATGGTCAAAATGTGAGATCAAAGTGTGACTAGAAATGATGAAATTATTAAAAGAGAGTGAAAAGAAAGTGACAGTTTGAGTAAATAATGTCTACAGTATCTACAGCTGTGTTCCTTGCTCTTTACGATCCCTTATTTGAAGGTTTTTAAATTCCTAATGTTTTATTATCTTGTTTGCTGGCCTTTTTATGCTCAACTATGGGCAAAGGATTACTTGTTATGTTAGCTAACTTTATACATTGTAATGATAATAAACATAGCTTGTTTCTAGCTGATACAGTTTCATGATTATTTACTGTAGCTATTGACTATTTGATTACATTAGTTCGAGGTATAAAATGTTAAGTTGCAGCTGGAGATTGTCATGGAGATTTGTTTGAGAATATAGAGATAATTTATAGTTTCTGTGTAACTAAATTCTCTATATATATAATGCATAGCAAGGGGCAAATATATGCCTATACTCAGACATAATCCCCAGTAAGCACGTATAAAATGTTACCAGCAGAAAAGCAGCCTTTTCAAATACAATATATACATCTAATACATCACTTTAAATAAACCTTCGTGTCTTATAAAGTATTTATTCTTATGAATGTGTCTATTAAAATTTATATTATGTGTATTTATTTATTTTTTACTCCTTCACTTCATACATAATGTAGGGTTTGGCTTTCTAAAGACACCAGTTGTATAGTTTACAAAGCATTGAGTATCTACATGCTACAGTTATCTAATGCTCATCTATTATTGGCTGGTAATTCCTGTTTCAGCCTGTATTTAAGCTTCTTAAGGAACAGATATTTGTAAAAAAGCTAACTTGAAGGGGTAATGATAACATCATTTACACTAGAATTATGTTTCTTAGCTTATGTAAAATATAGAAGAAACAAATCGATTTTTCAATACCTCTACGACCTTCAAAGTACCTTATTTAGTATTCTACAAAAGGTTTGGGTGCAGTATACCAAGCCATTTTTATTGTAGGCTTGCAAGAAAATATTAATAATAATAATAAGAATTACAAATGGGCCGTTTTGAGCGGATTTTCTTTTACTTGTATGTCTAATGTGTGCTTTTTTGTGCATTTGTATATGTGTACAGCCTTAGCAGTTAATAGTAAAGGTTTTAAAGTGTTGCTTGAACTGAATCTTTACTGTTTAAGGTGCTTTTTGCCCTAACGTTCTATTAGGGTTCTGTGCAATTCCTTGTGATTCCTATTATGAACCACTGTTGTGGTTCATGATAATAATCCAGTAACAATAATGACAAGGGATAATGGAAAAATTCAAAGAAATTAGTTTCAGTCAGAAACACTGACGGGCATGATATTGTTAAATAGTAATGAGGGGACGAGGTTACCAGTGCCTGAAATACCATATGTTCAGTGACAGCCCACTATTAGAGGTGCAAATATTTCGTAGATTGAACTAATTCTTTAAATTTTTTTTCTCTATTTGACATTTTGACGTTGACTACAATAAGGATGGGAATTAACTGTTTCTTGTACCTTTATTTTTACTTCTCATCGCCTAAAACAAGCTTGTTTGATGTATTGTCGGAAAACGCCAGAAGAGGAAACGTTCGCTTTTAGGGAACTGCGTGTTTTTAGTCTACTTAGAACTGTGAATTATGATATGTACGAGTACCAACAGAGAAAACAGCATGAGAAATGTTCATGAAGTTTAACATTATTTCAAAAATTATATAATTTAACGTTTTTCATCTCTATCTGTTTTTTATTTGATGTTTAGTCTAAAACTTGTTTTTTTAATAATTTATTACTTTCTATGTAACATAATATGAACTTTGTTTAGGTTTCTTACTTTGAAATGTTAGAACGTTTTGGTTTCTTACTTTAAATACCAGAACGTTTAGGTTTATTTCTTCCAAAATGACAGAATCTTTACTTTGGATAGATTTCGTATCTAATTGGAACATTTCTGGGAATGGTAGCATGTGCTTGGATATACATAGGACAAGGACCTCATTACTGTACCCAGGAAATATATGGAGTGGCGGTGCTACTTGGAGCTGCTTCATCCATCATAGTTATTTGTTCACTGTCCTTTGTTCCTGATCTAGTAGGGACAAATGTGGTGAGTAATTAGTCTTTTCTTTCTCAATTGCTAGAGATCAGTATAGTAAGTAGTTATTGTAATCTATGTGCAAAACCACTTTGTTCTTCATATAGTAGAAAACAATGAGTTAAAAGCTGGTTTTTGTCCCTTGATCCACTAGACAAATCTGTGGTGCGAAACTGCTTTTATGCCCCTGGTGGGACAGTGGTAAGTTTACAGACTTACAGCGCTAAAATCTAGGGTTTTATTTCCAGCAGTGGACACAACAGATAGACCAATGTGGCTTTTCTATAAGAAAACAAACAAGCACATGAGCCAGTAGGGTTACAAGGAATTATTTTTTTACTTCTTGATCTGCTAGAGAAACGTGTGGTGCGGTTTTATGTTTATCATCTAATAGGATACAACAAGATGAATAACTGTTGTTGTTTTTCCTTCATTTTTATCTGTTGGGACAAATATGATGAGAAACCAATCTTTTGCTTCTGACTTAACGTATGCCAGAATTGGTATGTACCTTTCCTTTGTTTTTGATCTAGTAAGAAGTAATGTAATGAGAAATTGGCGAGGACCGATGTTGTCATTCAGAACTAAACAAATCTGTGAGTAATCAATGTTTGGTTCCTGAATCAGTTTTGAATAAGTGGTGAGTAATAGGTTTGATCTAATATAAACTATCGAGTAGTTAATTTCTCATCGCTTTGTAAGTAATGTGGTATGTGGCATATAGTTTTTCTTGGTCTAGTAGAAGCAGCTGTTTAAAGTGGCATGTCTTCTGCTCTGAATACTAAGAGTGCCAGTACCCATCCTAAAATAAATATTTTCTAGGGATTTTCTCCCTCACCTGAGTATAAATTATGAAAACAATGACCTTGAAAATATAAAATTTGTTTTTCTTATAGCACTTTTATTACACACTATTTATTATTACATTATTATTTATCATTACATTATGAAAACTGCAATATTCTTCCAAGATTTCACTTTCGTAACTCGTATCACTTTGATTAAGCCTAAACTTGTTCTTCCTCTTAATTTTAAAAACAACACTAGCAGTCTATTTAATTTTAAAAATAGCAAAACATACCCCCCTCACCTTTCCATTTCTGATGAGGAGTCTTGAAGTTAAAATCTACTCAGTGTAATAGATTCACTTGCTTTGATCTGCATAGTTTTTGGAAGTCTGGAACCACCGAAGAAAGATAAAATCTCAGGTCTGGTTTGGCATTGAATCTCCTTCGGTATTTGGTTTTCAGATGTGCATACGAGGAAAATACTTTCTCACATAAGTATGTTGTTGAAAACAGTAACAAAACTGCAGTAGCTTTTTCTGTCAGCAGAGGGTACTATTTTCTTAGACTCGGCCAAAAGTTGATCATTGACAAACTTCTGAAACTTTTTTTAGTTCATACTCACAGGAGATCTCAATCAATTTATCTTTTTCCTCTGTGCTCAATATCTGTTATGAGAAAGTGGTATCGTCAAAGGGGTTGCAAATCCAGTCATCATCTTACATAGCTGGAAGGTATTTCCTGAATATTGTGTAACGTCCTTTTAGGTGCACAGTTATGTTGGTTTTATTGCACTGATCCAGCCGAAGCTCATTTTCTTCCAGAAGTCATGAAGAGTACTGAAACACTCAGTTTGGTTGTTTTCCAAACACATTTCCCACAACTGCAACTTTTTTATCATAGTTTCATTGATCCTTAGAAAATGTCTGCTAAGTAAGCTAGACTCTGGAGTTAGACATGATTTTCCATACAGCTGATGAGGTGGAAGGATTTCCACTCTATGCTCAAACAAGCGCACAAGGATTTTGTCCCGTGAGTACCATATAACTTCGGTATGGAACAACAGACAATTGTGTGCCTAATCCATTTCTTTACAAAGTAGCTGCAATATTATGAAATTTGTTAGCCGTGATTTTATCAAATTCACTATTTTCACTGCATTGTCCAGCACTTCCTGCAGTCCCTCGGGCATGCGTTTTGCCGCGAGAGCTTGTCAATGGATGAGGCAATGAGCCCAAGAGACGTTTGATACAACCGTTTTTGTTTGAGCTACAAATACGGTATACTTCCCCACCACTGATGTGGTCCTATCAATGCAGATGTCTAGGCAACGGTATTAGTTTATTTTAGTGTCTTAAAAATACGTATTAGTCAAAGTATGTTAATTTCAGTAGATGGCAAAACAACAAGTCTTCTTCAACCATACCTTCATTCATAATGTACGAACACTAGCAACACTAGTTGATTCATCCAACTGTATAACATAATATGGACTATTTTTCACTATCTGTACTATTGTGGTCTCTACATCACTTGACATATCATTAATTCTCCACAACAATGTATTATTGAACAAAGGTATTACGTCAATCTTTTTTGCAGCCTTTTCTCCGAACATGCAATGAATTATGTCTTTTATACATGGACCAATCAAGCTCTCTGCTATAGTATGGGCTCCTGAAGTTTTTGCTACTCGGTAGGTCTTCTGGTTGGTGTGATGAGTCTTGTGTGTTAGCATAGTGTACGGTGTTTGTCACTCTCACTTTCAGCTTTTGCTGCTGGCTAGCAGTTTCTGTGAAAAGGAGAGCCGAGTGAGTATGTTTCTCTCTGCCAGTACACAGTCTCCATCAGCAAGCCCTATGTAGTGCCTCCCTAGTGGCGACACTGAGTGGCTGAGCAGTCCTCTTTAGGATTGCATTGCTCACCTCCGTAGAATGAGGAAAGGGCTAGAAAAGGTGCCATAAAAACTGCCTGCTTCACACCAACCTGGGAAGCATACCGTGGTTGGAAAGGATCTCTTACCAGCAGTTGAAACAACAAAACTAAAATAAAGGTGACCCCTGTAACTTTTGCCGCATGGAATGTGTGCACTCCAATGGACAGTGGACAGTGCACAAGCTGACAGACCAGAGAGGAGAACTGATCTGGTCGGCAGAGAGCTCGCAAGATACAGCATTGACATAGCACCCCTCAGCGAGACTAGCATTGCTGAAAAAGGACAACTTACAGAAGTAGGGGCAGGTTCACATTCTTTTGGAGAAGCCATGTCAAAGAAGACCAACGTGAAGCTGGTGTTCGCTTTGCAATCAAGAATAATCTGGTAAGCAAGCCTTCCAAAGGATGTGAATGATCGCCTCATGATACCCACCACTACTAGGCAAAAAGCATCATTAGCTGCTATGCCCTAACAATGGCCAATCCTTACGATGTTAAAGAGAAATTCTATGAAAATCTCCGCGGTCTGACAACTTCAACATCCAAGTCAGGCAAACTAATCATACTCGGTGACTTCAATGCTCGAGTTGGCACTGACTACGAAACCTGGGAAGGAATCATTGGCAAAAATGGAGTAGGGAATTGTAAAATAAATGGTCTCGTACTCCTGCAGTTTTGTGCTGAACACCAACATGGTCTTCCATCTGCCACCTCGCAACAAGACATCTTGGATTCATCCTTGCTCCAAGCATTGGCATCTCATTGACTATGGCATTGTCAGGAGAGGGATCAGCAGGATGTTCGGGTGACCAAGAGCATGTGTGGTGCTAACTGCTGGACTGACCACCAACTCATCATCTCCAAGATGTATATCAAAATCAAACTTCAGAGACGCCTCCAGGAAAAGAAAACTGCCAAGAGCTTGAAAACTGCAAAACTCAAATTGCTAAACATCAAACAACAGTTTAATGACAAGCATTCAAGCACTCTTGAGACCCCTTAGACAAGATCGAAGAAAACTGGGCCTCCTTTCGTGACACTGTGTAATCCACAGCTCTCGAACTTCTCGGTCCAACCAAACACAAACATCAAGATTGGTTTGATGAGAACAACAAGGATATCACGAGACTGTTCGAGGAGAAACATAAGCTACATAGAATACCTAAATGTCAATTCCACTATACAAAGGTTTCTTACCTTTGTATATATTTAATCTAACCTATATAAAAGACAGTGTGTGTCATGCTTGATTTATTGAAATAGGAATAGTCATGAAGGAACGATGTTCCATATAAAAGTGTTTGGAAGAAAAAGAAGAAACCATAGAAAAACAGTATATCACTCTACGGAGACATAATAATTCAATCTTAAGCAATGAAATTGAAATTACTTCTGAAGTACTCCAGAAATCAGTTTTCGATTAGTTATTATGTTAACTTGATTTAAATTATTTCCGTGAAATTAAATTGAATGGATAAATAACTAGTTTTGCAGATGATTCAGTATTAAGTTATAAAGGAAATTATCATAATGATGTCACCAAAGAAAACAAATAATGACTTGAAATATATGAAGAAATGGTTTAATAAAAACTTATGGTTAAATGCTAAGAAAAAACAGTTTATTTGAGATTTTCTTTAAAAAATTAACAAATAATTAAAAATATTATATCATCTGTAGATGTAAGTTTTAGGTAGTAAAAATATTGAAAACAATTAATTCTACTTTACAGAAACCTGAATATGTTTAATATCTTGGGAAAATAATTCGTCATAGGTTTAATTAGAAAGAAAAATTAATGTAAAATAACTTACATTTATTGCAATAAGATTTTATTATTTGAAAAACCTATTGTTTTTTCATGAAATGAAAAATATATATATTATGACTGGTTTTATTCTTTATCCTACAGCATGATATAACCTTCTAGGGAGATATGTAATAAATTTAAGAGCTTTAATACAGTTAAAAAGAATATTATAAGATATATGTTGTCATTATTATAGTATGATAATACAAAATTGAATTTCAAATTTATTACCATTACGCAAAGTACCTATTCATAAAATATTAAATAAATTTAGCAAAGATGTATACAATTGACAAAAAAGTAAAAATCATTATATGAACAAGAACTGAAAATGAAAACATAATTATTTAGAAAGATCACTTGCAACAAACACCAAATCTTTATATTGAAATAAGATCACTACTTAATGGTAAAATGGAAATATGTATATATATATATATATACATATATATGTGTATGAAATTACTATTAAGAAAATGGCTAAGTAATGATGATACACTTGGATATATATGAATGTAAAATGAGACGATATGAATACTTAAAATGTTATGAGTATTTAAAATGTAAGCTATTATATACTAAGTATTGTTTACTGAGAATCTTGTATATTCGATATTTATGTGTAATTACTAATGCATTTTTTAGTATCACTAATAATTTATACTTAACTTAATGAAGTAAACATGATTCACATTTGAATTAATATCCTGGATCAGGTTAATAAAAACATCCTGAAATAGGGCAAATTTCCACTTTCTTTTGTATAGATTTCTGACTGAATTTAAAGCAAGTACTTAATGAGTTAAATGTGTCAATTATTACTTCCCACAAACCAGGGTATGCAATTATCATTCAATGAGGTCATTAGGAATTTAATAACAAAAGAAAGAAGGAAGGGGAACATTATCTACTGTTGTCCTTTACACAATTTTTGCTAGTATATTAGTTAGAATATTAGTTTATTTTCTATTGTAACAATAATGAGTTAAAAATATATAGAAAACACGCAGTCTTATCCACTAAATCTAGTAATTATTAACCTAATATTTGTAAAAATAACAGAGGTTTTCTTGAGAAGAATGTGATTTGTTGATTATATTTTATGATGTTTATTTATTTACGTATTTTAGGAAAGTGGGGCCTTGGTGTACGGATTTATTAGTTTTTCCGACAAACTTGCTAATGGAGTGGGCATTTTATTTGTACAACACCTGCATTCGTAAGTTATTATGAAATTTTTTATGATTACACTGTGTTATTTTGCGCTAAGTGTTTAGTATAGTACCAGAAATAACTGTAACTTCTTTCTTTAGATAATAAACATTTTGCATATTACATGTAAGAGAAACAAATCTCCTGTCTGCTTAACGGGAAAGTTTAGACTGCATTACAAGTGCCCACCAGTGGCACAGCAGTATGTCTGCAGTCTCACAACGCTAGAAGCACAGATAGCGCATTGTGTAGTTTTGTGCTTAACTACAAACAAACAAAGCGAACAGTACTGACGGTCGGTAAAGTGTGTGAATAACTATGATTTATAGCGTGTATTATAAAACTTGTAAGTTTAAAGTGACGAGAAACGTATTAACTGTGGAATTACGGTATACTAAAAGTTTGTGTCGAGGAAGAATAAACTGGTTTAATAAAGAAAGGACTTGTATCGCTGAAGTTTTTCGAAAGAATTTCTACCAGAAATTAAAAAACAAGCAGATACATAACAAACTGGTGTCAGAGAGTGGGACTAAAAAAAAAGATGGAAACGAGAAATGGCAAATCAAACTACGACTTAGAAGATTTGATGCCAGCAATACAAGAATGACAGAAGATACAAGAAGCGAGACCACATCAGTGGCAAGAAAACCCGCAACAGTGGCAGCTCGAACAGCAAAATAAACAAGAGAGATTACAGCAGTTGTTGGAAGAAAGAGAAAAGAAACAAGAAAAGAGACTACAGCAGTGGTTGGAGGAGAAAGAAAAGAAACAAGAAA
>NW_013674320.1:10513-12823 GCF_000517525.1 Limulus polyphemus | reverse complement strand
CCTGAAAAAGCCTCTGTCGAAGAAAAAACTCTATCCGGTTTTGAGAAGGAAAACAGTGAAGCCGGTAATGAAGTTGCTACCACTGATGTGACTGTTACCAATAATGGAACATTTCCTGATGGAGCAGATGAACCCCACGTGAAGTAGAAGCCAATGAGATGGGGACCAGTACGGAAGAAGATACGTCCTGTAAAATTAAGAGACTTTGTTGTATTTTATTTTGTGTTTGTAAATTCTGTACATTTATTTAATTTATTGTTAATTACCTATTGGTTAAATGTAAGTGGCTATTGTTCGGGATGACCAATACTAAGTTTCTCGAAGGATCATGAATTATCAGGGAGGCCCGAGTTTCTTCAAGGTGCCCTCTTTTTAGTATGTAAGCCTGGCAAGAAAAACCAGCGGCATGGCAGAGATAGATCGAAGAGATTGAATTGAAGATATAGATAATTGAGTCAAGGGAACAGTAGACACCGTAAGTAAAGTGTGTGAATCACTGTGATTTATAGAGTGTGTTATAAAGGTTGTTAAGTTTAAAGTGACTGTGGCAATTCTGTGTATTACAAAGTTGTATCGAGAAAGAATAAACTAATTTTAATCAAGAAAGGACTTGTATCGCTGAAGTTTCTCGAAAAGAATTTATATCGGAAATTATCAAACGAGAAGATACGCAACAGTATTGATGTACCAAGTAAAGTATTGTCAAAGATGTATTTCATTCGATTCTCTAACATTTACACAAACAAAAATTGTGTCAGTATAGTACCATCAGGATTTATTGTATCTAGAAGGATAAATAGAACTTATTGTTTCATGAAATGTTTCTAACCAGTCATTATCTTGGGGTAAAACTGTAAGAGTAGCTTCTACAAATGTACGTAGAACTATGGTTTTCTTCCAGTTTGTTAAATACTTTAATTTCTAAGTCAACCATGAAAACATCGCACATAAGAAGGGATACAGGTGTTCCCATATTTAGTCCCTGAGTCTGTTGAAACGGTTTATTGTTAAAATGAAAATAGGAGTTTCTAAATCATGATTTTACTATAGTTTTCATCTTTTTCCTACTTCAGGTGTAGATATTTCAGCGAGTTTCAATTTACTATAGTTCATATTTCCTCTTTTCCTACTTCAATTGTAGATATTTTTGCATTCTGCTCACTGTGGAGAATCAAAGTCCGAATTTTTGCACTGTAAGTTTGTAAATTTACTGCTGACCCAATGAGAGACACATTTGGTTGTAACAATATTAATTGTGGTTAATTAGTTATATTCATTTAGAGATTTAGAGTGAAAATTATAAAGAAAATTCAACAAGAAGAACTGTTGAACAAATAGTACTGTAAGGACCAGAATCTTTTGCAGTGCAGTATAAACTTTAATGCACAAAATATTTAATGTAAACTAATATTGGTTTCATGAAATAACTGTTTGCTGTAATATGAACAACTTTATTTTTGTCTTTTATAAAACATAATTTTGATTTTCCATTTATTTTTGTACATATTATTTAATCAAACACAGATTGAACAGTAAACTTATTCACTTTTGACAATGTATGATAAAAATATGGCATATGCTATAATGACTGCTTCATTCAAATAATGGGTTTTACTTGAAAAAAACTTTTTAGTGTGAATATATATCAATTATTGAAATGAATTAGTAATATTGCTTTTTGCATATACAGTGAAACATGCTTAATATAATTAAATATATAAGTAAAAACTATAAACACTATCTGCCTCATTTCATCCTTTTCAGGACCATGCAAAATAAATGACTATAATTGTTAAAAGTACAATATGCAAGTTACATAAATTGTTAGTTTTGAAGCTTTAATTGTTACTGAAGCAAAAACTATATTCATGATGTCAGAAAAACATGTAGGTTCAAGAAGTCTTGATACAAGATGATAAAAACCCAGCACTTTCGAAAGGTGGACCTTTCTTCTTCAGGGGCAAACTGGGAATGGCGGTGTAATTGAATGAGTGATATATAAAGGGAGTTGAGTGATGTCTTGAAGGTAATCTGGTTTTCCAGGAAGTGTTTAGTATATTTTTCCATGTACTGTTGTAAGTGTACAATGTAGCCGACAACGAGAGCATTAGGCAATAAGGTGTTAGGGATATTTTGCTTTAGAATTGGCTAAATATATATACATGTATAACTGTACTTAAGCATTTAAGTAAAATAAAGTTGTCACCTGGAAAAAGATATTGTTGCGTCAGCGAGGTCACGTGACTAGTATCACGCCACTCCTTCTCTCGAACCTTCGGGAATTATCGGGAGACTACTAGATTGGGGGTA
>NW_013674320.1:2026-10098 GCF_000517525.1 Limulus polyphemus | reverse complement strand
CCAATCTATACAAACAGGTATGAAAATTTATCTTAAATACTTATACCCGAAACATTTAATTCTATATCTTACAAATAGCAGTCTAATACATTTTCTACAAGAGTGGGTAGAATAAATAGTTTAAATTATGGATCACTTATTATAATTTTTCTTTTCTTAATAAGAGAAGCAAATTTCCTTTTTGTATCACATTTTTTGCAAGTTAAAAATAAACTGCCATTTTTGGTGTTAACAGCATGGAAAACATGGACAATACTGCTGAAACTGTGACAAATCATTATCTATATAAGTAATAGCCAAGTGTCTGTCTATCATGTTCTGTATCTTCTGTATCTGTAGAAAATAAATTATATATCAAAATGCTTATTATTCATTATTTTGCAATTTCTTAAAATTTCATATCAATATCAACATTCATCTGTTAGTCTTCATGTGTGCTGAATAGAAAGTCTGAAAAAATTTTTTATTAAGAACAAAAATGTTTCTTTGTGAGAGAATTTCATGGCATATACACTCTATTCCAAGGGATTGGGTTAACTGCACATTTTTTTATTTATTCATCACTAATTTTAGGAAAATTACCATTGAATTGTTTCAATGGCATCTACTAGTATAATAATAAAACCAGGAGATGATTCCCTGAGAATAAGCCCCAGAATCTAACTACATCAAAGGAACAGCAGAGTTAATCAGACCTTGGAAAATAGGAATTAGCTGAACTTAAAAGGTGAAGTTCAGTCGAGAAAATTCCATTTGTAATTAAAATAAGAAGTTTAGTATCTAAAGAAACCAGTCCATGAGTTAATGGATTCATTAATGGAAAGCCTCAAAATATCTTGATTCCCACTAGTTCAACAGTTGCCATTATTTGATCTGATCTGGTAATGAAGGTTGGAAAACTGCTTCCATAGGTCGAGCAAGAGGATGAATTAACGTGCATGAAGTTCCAGCAGGAGGAAAGTGGGAGTCATTCTCACTGTGGGAAACTTCTCTACACAAAATGATGTATGAATAATGGACATTGTGGAAGGATGCATATTAGGAATAGACTTCATGCAGAAACATGGATGTAATATTAGACGAGCTTTAGATTTGAACAGTTTCATAATATATGATCAGGATATCCCTGTGCACTACATGACATACCACTAGAGGTTAAACTTCTAATGACAAAAAGAATGGAAGTGCAAGATAATTAAGACATCCAACCTGAAGTGCAAAAAAGCAGAAAGTTGGTCCAGATCTAAGATCATCTGTTGTGATCACTTTTGGAAGCAAGTTGGCAAGAGAATAGCCAACTGGAGAATGTAAAGTTTCAGTTTATATTTTCAGTGAATTAATAGGGATTTGAGAAGTATTGTAGATGCAACAGATATTAGCAAGTAATTACTTTTTAGCATTATTTGTGAAGTTAGTCTATGATATGCATATGTTGTGAAATGTAGAACTTACTATAGGAAAAATAAAATGTTTTTGTTATCATTAAGTGGAATGAACTTTGCATTCTTCTGTTAAGTGAACAACCCCAAAGTACCCACCCAATAATAATAATTGTTACAATAATTCAAGTTTGGTTATAACAGGTAAAACTAACAAACCTCTGAGATTACATGATACACATCTAGCCATTAATAATGCACAAGATAATATCCTTATGAGAACTTTTACATTTGACAAGATTAGATCCTTGTGGGAATGCTTATGTTGTTTGTTGGTATGCTTACATTGAACAAGGCAATATTTTAATGGGATTGCTTATGTTGTACAAAATAAAAACCTTAGAGGATTATTTATGTTGTATAAAATAAGATTTTTATGGGTATGTCCCAGCACTATTTTAGATATGATCTGTTATGTTTGAATTTGTGTATTTTGGTGATATATAATAACAAGAGTAAAAAAAATGCATGAGATCAGAATGGTTGGTGGCTCGTTTAAAAAAAAAGATAAAATCTTAGAGCTTTTGGTGTTGTAAAGGCTAAGGTTTTATCGTTTTTTTTGTTTGTGTGCATTAATAAGATACCTACTAACTTTCCTATGTTTAACCTTTTAGACTGAAATGTATTAACTGCAGTTGGTTCTACAAAAATACACTTTGTTATGGTGTTGGAGGAATTACTGTTTTCAGTGCTATATTCCTGCTAACGATGATTCCCATGCAGTTGAAAACAAAGCCAAAACAAGAGGGTAAGTCAGGAATAATTCAGTATTAACACAACAAAGTTTATAAAGTTACAGAGCTTAAACTGCATACTTGTAATGAAACTAAGCATCACCTTCACTTCACCCTTTTAGTATTGAAATATAAAAATTCATCATACAAGTTCCAATATAACTTACATGTACTGCTGGTAGTGATACAACACAATATATGCTCTATGTTGTTAGTGTTACAATATAAAATACTTCTTAGTAGCAGCTTAGAATTTAACAAACATATCCTACTAGTACTGATAAAACACATAATACACTCCATGCTGCTAGCATTGACATCTAAAACACACTTCCTGATAGTAGTTTAGCAATGTAACAAATTTGGGTAAAGATACAACACATAAAACACTCTACATTGTTATCATTTTAATATAAAACACACGTCCTGATAATGTGGTATGCAAACATACCATGCATTTTCTACCTTCTAATTTCATATATGAATTTTTCAACATTTTCTGTTATACTGATGAATATGCAGTTTTCACATAACATGTGGCCAAGAAAATCATTGAGTTGTTTTAGTTCTAGCTACTTTTGTTCTCAATCATTCCTTGAAACATATGGATGATATGGCTGTCAAGTACTGCCTTGTGCGTGATGGTTGACAGCTGTAGATCAGGTGATGTCTCAAGATTAAAACCTCTTTTACTTTTGAATGGGAATGACCAGTCATATGAGTAACACTAGGCACTACGTGAAATTCTTCTGTTCTAGTTTTGACTAATTAATGTGAGATTCAGTCAGTTTGGAACATTATCTTTAGTTATTTGGTCAACCGGTAACTAATTCTTAAGGTAGTGTAACCAGCCTGATTTTTCCACCTCTTCAATAACGGCAACTGTCCATTGTCCAAAACAAAAAAGAGACTATACACACTGTTATTTTGTACTGTAAGAATAAAAATTGTTTCACTGTATATTACGCATCATGCCCAGTCCATTTATTTCTTAGCTTAACAAACTCAGTTACCTGTCAAGGCACTCAGTATTACTTTGTAATATATTATTACGCCTCCTGTTGTTAGTTAATTTTCCGTAAAAATTACTTCCGAAGAAACTTTACCGATACAAGCCCTTTCTTAAATAAAACTGGTTTATTCTTTCTGAATACAACTTTGCGATACACTTAATTTCAACAGTCGCGCTATAACAAACGCTATAATTCAAAACGAACTTCTCACGTGCTCAACAATATTCTGTCCGCATACATTCAATTACTCATTACATTGCCTCCGTCACGTTGTGACCATCTTATATATAAAATAATACCGAGATCTAGTAAACTCCCAATATTTCATGAAGGTTCGAGAAGGAAGTGGCGTGATACAAGCGTCACGTGACCTGCGTTGTCGTAACAATCTTGCTAAACCTCCTGTTAGATAGAGGCCTACCTGATTTACTCTTTGGGGGAATCAGTTTTAACTGAAAATGCCACAATAGCATATTAGAAATATAAAAAACACTGGCAGTGAAACAGCACAAGAGACTCTCCCTCTTTTTAGTATAGTAGCATTTCAATATATAACCTATACTCTCTGCTTAGCATTACATCATACAGGATTATATTTCATATATTCTACATTTTGTATTTATAATAATTATGTGGTCTAGTACGGAAACAGGACGAAAATTTTCATTGAAACCGATACTAAATGCACTTCTGTCACTTTCATTACAGTATAGCATACACTTTCGTTTCCCATAAATATGAAACCCACACCTCCTACTTCTGATGTTACAATATAGTGTACATTAATATTTTGGGTAGCAAAAAAAAATGTTTTATGTTGTTATAGAATGTTTTGAGTGGTTTTCAAACTTTGAAGTATATTCTTTCTTTTTGTTACCAGTAAAAAAATTAGCTTTTATTATTACTGTATGTTCATCAGATTTATTACATGTGTTGTAAAGATTTTTCTCTTATAGTTCAGACAGAAATTCAAAAAACGCTGTTATAGTTGAATGTGGTTTTGGTGTTTAATGAAGCTAAATTACTGGATATGCTTACCCAAGTTGTTCAGACACAAAGGTTAGATAATAAAGGTGCACAAGTTATTGTTTGTTAGTTTGTTTTTAACCAACCAGTCTTAGGGAAGAAATTATATTGTTTGTTTGGTTATAATTTATCGTCCTTTACTCATCACTAGTATCCTAAATTAATAGATAACAAGTAATACTGTAACAGAGCTCTCTCTTTTCTTGTAGCCTTTCCTATAGCCTATAATGACAACACCGACAAACCCTATGGACATGAGAACAAAAGTGAAAAGGATCCACTACTTCTATCCTGTGAAGAATGTAAAGTTTAACTTTCAACTTCACTGGAATTGATAAACTGACATTATTCTTGGTTGTGTAGTTTATCATTTACAAATTTGTTTTAGTAAACAAATTACAGCTGTCATTCTTACTAATTCAAATATTTACTGGTGAACATGTTTCTACATCAACTTTCATGACAATAAAATGACGGTAAGATAATCACAGATGTATATGTATTGTGTCTCTTCCAGTGGAATATGAGAAATGGTCTGATCACACTATTAACATAGAATTAAATGATACATTCGGATGTTTAATCAGATAAATCTAATAAACGTTAGAATGCCTCATGCACCCTTTATTTTATGTAAATCACTGTCTCTTAATTTTGTCAGATAAAATTCTAAGAAACAACAAACAATAAATATAACATTGAAATTGTCACTGGTATAAGTTAAAGAAGGCAAATTCATTAATTTATTTCTCAATCTACCTGTTTTACAATAATATATTAAAACAAGTCAAACATATATACAAATATTCGTTACACTGTTGGTTATCACAGTTGTATCCAGAGCTTTAAATAATTGTCTCTATTTTTTGTCAAAGTCTACACACACACTGGTTAAGTTGCTTTAGAACACAATTGACAAGACAAATTAATCTTTTCTACTCTGTTATTACAATACAATCTGTGATAATTTCACTTTAAGAATCGCCACTATACATTCGTTATGGCTAAACTCACAATCATGCAGCCTAGATCTATCTATCTATCTAACTAAATTTCTCACCCCTATTTTCTCCCAACAGAAGTCTAGAACATTCGACTCATTACTAGATATTATGATGCAATAATACTCAATTAAAACAACAAGAAAAACCAAGAAGGTTCTAGTAACATGATAAAGTGATATAACAATCACCATTTCATAACTATTAAAGTACACAACTTATGATTTGTAAACAGTTATGTAAACAAACTTACGATAAACTATCACTTCTAAAAATAACTAAATTTAACACTCACTTTATATAAGCTGTCTAAATTATATCACTCACATTACATGGAAACAGTCTTGTAGATCTAACATGCACAGTCCCTAAACTCTAGAATTCCCAAAGATTTTAGTTTTCAAAGTAGATTTTTTCTACGCATTTTATGCTTGTGTGTTCAAGGTCCTTAATAACATAAGTCACACACCCTAAACATTAAACATAAATGATGTCAATATTGCAATTAGTCTCATATGTATTGTACGTAGAAAATTAGTAATTATACCCAATTTTCTGTCATTTATTTACACCAAGTGTTCCAACAGGCAAAGGTAAAATCACTGTTTAAAATTAACAGTAATGTTTTGAATATTCAAGTAAGAGTACAGTCGTTTAAGATCAACAGTGCTGTTTTGAATGTTAAATTAAAGATACATTTGTTTAAAACCAATAGTGATGTTATCAGCTGTCAAGTAACAGCACACTTATTTAAGTTAAGATCAATAGTGCTGTTTTGTGTATTAAAGTAAAGATACATTCGTTTAAGATCAACAGTGCTGTTTTGAATAATAAATTTTTGTACACTTTCTTAACATCAACAGTACTGTTTTTAATAAGCAAGAAATGTGATGCTCACTTACAATTAACAGTGTTAGTAGTTAGGAAGGTACTTAACCACTAAAAGGATGCTGCCTCTGTGCTGGGGTACATAACTATGACTTAATATACCACTGCTTTGGTTTATGCAGCTGTTACTTAGTATGCTAACACTTGAGGGTTACATAACTTACGTAATATCCTGACACTTGAGGGTTACATAAGTGTTGTTTAACAGACACCAAAGGGTGATGACATCCATGAAGTGGAACCAGAGGGCGCGGCTATCTGAGGGAAGGATGATATCACAGTTCGATACCAGTGGGTCTGTTACTATAGGCAGATGGTGTTACTAATTTTTATAGGTGGATGTTGTTACTATAGGCGGATGGTACTATTAAGGTTGTACATGGGAGTGGGATTACCAACTTTCTTTAGGCAGATGGTGTTACTAAGATTTACGCAGCTGTTAGTATACAAAGACAGGGTTACTAAGGTTCTATAGGTAGATACTGTTACTGTAGGTGGATTTTGTTACTAAGGTCTCTATAGGTGAATGATGTTACTAGGCAGATAGTCCCGTAGGATTGGATACAGATTTCAACTTTGCATTGGTAGGCTGCCATGATGATCTCATCATACAGTATTTCAACATGTCCTCAAACTCTAGATTTACTTATATTCTAAATGATACAAGTAAAACGTATTTTAAATTAATGAAACAAATGTTATAACACTTTTACACATATCAGTTTTTATCACACATATTCTCCATTATTTGAACAAGGCAAATATTATGGCCAATAATTTAGTTTACATACTTTTACAATTATCTGTTGAATTACCTATAAAACACTTTACTAACCCATTAGTTCTAAAGTTTTACTACTATATTTAACATGCATGACATACATTTTGCTATTTCCAGAGCTGGATAGCGTTACCATCACATTTAATGTCTTGATTACAGTTCTCACTTTTATAATTATGCTGTTGCATATCTGGTCGTTTGTTAGTTTCCGATATAAATTCTTTCCGAGGAACTTCAGTGATATAAGTCCTTTCTTAAATAAAACTAGTTTATTCTTGCTCAATACAACTTTGCAATACACAGAATTTCCACAGTCAGTTTAACTTAACTACTTTTATAAAAACACGCTATAATTCACAGGGATTCACACACTTTACTTACGACTTGACTCGATTATCTCTCTCTTCAATCTCTCTATCTATGCAATTATCTCTCCGCTTTATTTGCCGGGCTTATATACTAAAAAAGAGTGCGCCTGGAAAAGACTAGAGTTGCCTGGACAATTCACGATCCTTCGAGAATCTCATCACGTGTTATAACACTGTCATAACAGTGCCCCTTCCTTAGTATGGTTCGTCCCGAACAATAGCCACTTACATAAAACCAATAGATAATTAACAATAACTTCACGTGACTTCCGCTGTCGTAACAATACTATTTTGCATTTCCTGACATTTTTCATTTCTATACCTAACATTTATTCATCCGTAAAAGGACGCTTATTTTCATATTTAGTTATATAGAGTTTGATGAGTTGTAGAAAATCTTACCTTCTGTATTTATCTTGAACATTAAGTGAATGACAACATATAACAGTTCTTTCTGTTTCTAATTGAAGATAATTAACCTGACCATTTTGCTACAACAAAATATAATAAATGAATGACTTACTGTTTAACCAATCACTTTAGTATTATAGAAACTAATTAAAATAGAAATACTTGCCATTCACTTGAAGTACTATACAATCAAAATTCATAAAACTTTACGGTTCTAATGTACAGATATAACCAAACTTTTATTCATATTGTTACGTCTCCGTTCGTTAGTTAATTTTCCGTAACTTCGTTCCGACGAAACTTTAGCGACACACAAGTCCTTTCTTAATAAAACTGGTTTATTCTTTCTGAATATAACTTGCGATACACTTAATTTCAACAGTCGCGTTATAATTCTCAACGAACGTCTCA
>NW_013674320.1:0-1483 GCF_000517525.1 Limulus polyphemus | reverse complement strand
AAGCCCGGCAAATAAAGCGGAGAAATAATGGCAGATAGATAGATATTGAGACAGATAATTGAGATAATGAGTCACGCGAGCAATAGGCACCGTAAGTAAAGTGTGTGAATTATAGCGTGTGTTTATAAAAGTAGTTTAAAGTTTAAAGTGACTGTAGAAATTAAGTGTATTACAAAGTTTGTAACGAGAAAGAATAAACTAGTTTTAATTAAGAATAGACTTGTATCGCTGAAGCTTCTCGGGAATAATTTTTACGGAAATTATCAAACAAGCAGATACGTAACAGACAAATTTGTTGACAAATAAGAAATTCTGTTATATTATAACACTTGTTAGATAACATGAATAAACTTAGTTTATAAACGATAATGTACAATACGTGTGCTTTATAACAATTGATCAAAAGCTAGGACTGTGTCAGTCGGCTTAGAATAATTTTGTAAATGAAAGATCGATTCAGTTCTACTTTAATATCTACTTGGACGTGTGAAATATATTTGATTTCATTACATACTCGAATGGTAACAGTGCGGATAGTGTTCGGTCACAAGCTCAGTCTACAGTCTAATTATTATTCAAAATACCTATGTTATAATGTTTCAAAACTAACACATATTTTGAAGCACCCAAAAATAAGTGTTGCTAAATATCCAGACGACATTTTCAAATACTGTATGTTGAGATCATTGACAACCACATGAGAAAGGTCAGTTCTGAGATGACCAAGTCTATTTCACAGTATACACTGAATTTAAAAGTAAGTAAACAAAGTGATACAAAACACTAAATGTGTATTCAATATTTGATGGGACATTTCAGTTGTATATTTTTCTATTCAATTAGACTCCATAAACTGATTATTAACGTTTCAAACGAATGCATGTTTGTAAAATAACAAATTCTAAATAAGGCTGATGACATACTGAAACATTTATTAACAAAACTTCAACATAAACGTCTTTGTTTAATCAAATACTAACACAGTTAAGTTTATCAGGTGTTATCAAGGAAACTTTCTGGGATACTGCAGAGAAAGACGACTTTATCCAAGATTTATCAAAAATAATGTGCATGTATTCTACCTTTGAAGATTTTAAAAACGAACAAAAGCTGTAAAAGTTCTTGACAAAATATTCCATATGATAAATATTTCTTATGATAAAATACAAGAAAAGATATATTTACAAATCCATTAGGCTTACTGTTTATCATTACAGAATGTACCTTACAACCAAAATAAGCTGTACACAGCGTGGTTACAAGTAAATAGACACCACCTTTTCAGAAAAAAAAAATGAAAATTTTCAGTCATATTCAGATGAATTGATATATTTATAATTTAATTAATATCTAGTAGATCTTCGTTTTCCTTCCTGGAGTTCGTTGATCCTTTGGGGCATAGTGAGAATCATTTCGTCACTTTTAGATTGTGGGATTTTCGCCCACTCTTGCTTCAAAAGTTGGAGTAGATCGCTCTTCGAAG
>NW_013674319.1:27139-28831 GCF_000517525.1 Limulus polyphemus | reverse complement strand
GAAGTACTGAAGTACTGTAACTGTTCCTTGTCTTCAGTACTTTAACACTGGCAACACATCTATACTGTAACTATTCCTTGTCCATGTCTTCAGTACTTTAACACTGGCAACATGTCTATACTGTAACTATTCCTTGTATTCAGTACTTCAACACTTGCAACACGTCACTACTGTAACTGTTCCTTGTCTTCAGTACTTTAACACTGGCAGCTCCTGTCTTTACTCTAACTGTTCCATGTCTTCAGTATTTTAACACTTGCAACATGTCTATACTGTAACTTTTACATGTCTTCAGTACTTTAACACTTGCAACATGTCTATACTGTAACTTTTCCATGTCTTCAGTACTTTAACACTTGCAACATGTCACTGTCTATACTGTAACTTTTTGTTGCAAGTGTTAAAGTACTGAAGACATGTAAAAGTTACAGTATAGACATGTTGCAAGTGTTAAAATACTGAAGACATGGAACAGTTAGAGTAAAGACAGGAGTTGCCAGTGTTAAAGTACTGAAGACAAGGAACAGTTACAGTAGTGACATGTTGCAAGTGTTAAAGTACTGAAGACATGGAAAAGTTACAGTATAGACATGTTGCAAGTGTTAAAGTACTGAAGACAAGGAACAGTTACAGTAGTGACATGTTGCAAGTGTTAAAATACTGAAGACATAGAACAGTTAGAGTAAAGACAGGAGTTGCCAGTGTTAAAGTACTAAGGACATGGAACAGTTACAGTATAGACATGTTGCAAGTGTTAAAGTACTGAAGACAAGGAACAGTTAGAGTATAGACATGTTGCCAGTGGTAAAGTTCTGAAGACAAGGAACAGTTACAGTATAGACGTGTTGCAAGTGTTAAAGTACTTACTGTAACTGTTCCATGTCCTTTAGACATGTTGCCAGTGTTAAAGTACTAAGGACATGGAAAAGTTACAGTAGAGACTTGTTGCAAGTGTTAAAATACTGAAGACATGGAACAGTTACAGTAGAGACGTGTTGCCAGTGTTAAAGTACAGAAGACATGGAACAGTTACAGTAAAGACAGGAGTTGCCAGTGTTAAAGTACTAAGGACATGGAACAGTTACAGTATAGACGTGTTACAAGTGTTAAAGTACTAAGGACAAGGAACAGTTACAGTATAGACATGTTGCAAGTGTTAAAGTACTAAGGACATGGAACAGTTACAGTAAAGACAGGAGTTGCCAGTGTTAAAGTACTAAGGACATGGAAAAGTTACAGTAGAGACGTGTTGCAAGTGTTAAAATACTGAAGACATGGAACAGTTACAGTAAAGACAGGAGTTGCCAGTGGTAAAGTTCTGAAGACAAGGAACAGTTACAGTAGAGACATGTTGCAAGTGTTAAAGTACTAAGGACATGGAACAGTTACAGTATAGACATGTTGCAAGTGTTAAAGTACTAAGGACAAGGAACAGTTACAGTATAGACATGTTGCAAGTGTTAAAGTACTAAGGACAAGGAACAGTTACAGTATAGACGTGTTGCAAGTGTTAAAGTACTGAGGACATGGAACAGTTACAGTATAGACGTGTTGCAAGTGTTAAAGTACTAAGGACATGGAACAGTTACAGTAGAGACGTGTTGCAAGTGTTGAAGTACTGAGGACATGGAACAGTTACAGTATAGACGTGTTGCAAGTGTTAAAGTACTAAGAACATGGAACAGTTACAGT
>NW_013674319.1:22912-26808 GCF_000517525.1 Limulus polyphemus | reverse complement strand
ACTGTAACTGTTCCATGTTCTTAGTACTTTAACACTTGCAACACGTCTATACTGTAACTGTTCCATGTTCTTAGTACTTTAACACTTGCAACACGTCTATACTGTAACTGTTCCATGTCCTCAGTACTTCAACACTTGCAACACGTCTCTACTGTAACTGTTCCATGTCCTTAGTACTTTAACACTTGCAACACGTCTATACTGTAACTGTTCCATGTCCTCAGTACTTTAACACTTGCAACACGTCTATACTGTAACTGTTCCTTGTCCTTAGTACTTTAACACTTGCAACATGTCTATACTGTAACTGTTCCTTGTCCTTAGTACTTTAACACTTGCAACACGTCTATACTGTAACTGTTCCATGTCCTTAGTACTTTAACACTGGCAACACGTCTCTATTGTAACTGTTCCTTGTCTTCAGAACTTTACCACTGGCAACATGTCTCTACTCTAACTGTTCCATGTCTTCAGTATTTTAACACTTGCAACATGTCTATACTGTAACTGTTCCATGTCCTTAGTACTTTAACACTTGCAACATGTCTCTACTGGCGTCTATACTGTAACTGTTCCATGTCCTTAGTACTTTAACACTTGCAACATGTCTACTGTAACTGTTCCATGTCCTTAGTACTTTAACACTGGCAACACGTCTCTACTGTAACTGTTCCTTGTCTTCAGAACTTTACCACTGGCAACATGTCTGTACTCTAACTGTTCCTTGTCTTCAGTATTTTAACACTTGCAACATGTCACTACTGTAACAGTTCCTTGTCTTCAGTACTTTAACACTTGCAACATAGACATGTTGCAAGTGTTAAATACTGAAGACAAGGAACAGTTAGAGTATAGACATGTTGCCAGTGGTAAAGTTCTGAAGACAAGGAACAGTTACAGTAGAGACGTGTTGCCAGTGTTAAAGTACTAAGGACATGGAAAAGTTACAGTAGAGACTTGTTGCAAGTGTTAAAATACTGAAGACATGGAACAGTTACAGTAGAGACGTGTTGCCAGTGTTAAAGTACAGAAGACATGGAACAGTTACAGTAAAGACAGGAGTTGCCAGTGTTAAAGTACTAAGGACATGGAACAGTTACAGTAGAGACGTGTTGCAAGTGTTAAAGTACTGAAGACATGGAACAGTTACAGTAGAGACAGGAGTTGCCAGTGTTAAAGTACTAAGGACATGGAAAAGTTACAGTAGAGACGTGTTGCAAGTGTTAAAATACTGAAGACATGGAACAGTTACAGTAAAGACAGGAGTTGCCAGTGTTAAAGTTCATGTTCTTATAATCCTAGTGAACATGTTATTACCATCTCCTCCTGTCACAACAAGGTTTGGTGACACCAGACGTTCTTTCTGTCAATATGAGGCTTGATGACACCAGCCTTCCACCCTATCAACACGGCTTTGTGACTCAACCTTCCATCCTCAATACCATTAGTTACAAGCATACAATGTTACTTTCAGGTTTTGTTTTAGGATGTTTCGCTTTTGGATGAATAATTTTGGCACACCCTGTACTTAGAAATTATATAAGTAGTTAATAAAAACATTTTCATTATTAAAAACTTTAATATATAATTATTTCTAGTATATATATACAAAACCTACAAGTAAGCAACTAGAATACATATCGACCATCTTCATGACATCTTTTGCAATACAAATACATTTTTAAGAAAAGAAGGATGTATAATTATAAACTTAAAATCTTTACAACAAATCTAAGTACCTTGCATTAGTTTCCTGGGCCTTGGTACCGGTCTTGATGAAGTTTCCTCAAGCCACTTTGATTCTACAGAAAGTGAGGTCGGAACACTAACAGGTTGGTATCGAGGAAGAGAAGCAATTATATCCTTTCTTTCAACAGATGGAGCTGACACTGTGCTACCAGGAGTTAATTTTCCCATCATGACAGATATCCCATCAACTATCTGTTGAGCTCCACTTTCTGATAAAATATTATAATCATCAACATAACACATTATCTAAAGGGATATTTCCATCCAAAAACATTTATTATTTGTCTGGTTGGTGTAGCTTTCTTGATGACAAGTTCAACTTTAGCAAGTCGTTAGATATTTAAAAACATTATTTGATTTTTTTAAATTAACAAAAAACACTACAAAACAACATGGCTTTCCGAGTGAAAAAAACAAACAAAACTAAACTAAAACGACATACTTTGTATTGCTGGGGTGTTACCAAATCCTGGAAACTTTCCACCAACTCCACTTGTTCCATAACCTTAGAAAGGAACACAATATTTTATATCACTACATGATCTATAATTATATTTCTAGGAACCCATAAGTGAAAGTAAAGTAGAATATGTATTATGTCAATCACACTACATCTTCCATATTCAGTGCCAATGAGATCTTCTGCCCAATACCAGGGCTCACACATCTTATAAAGTAGATGTTTATATCACTACATGATCTATAATTATATTTCTAGGAACCCATAAGTGAAAGTAAAGTATTATGTCAATCACACTACATCTTCCATATTCAGTGCCAATGAGATCTTTTGGCCAATACCAGGGCTCACACATCTGGCTCGAATATGACAGACATAGTAGTGGCTAGTTGCTACATTATCAATTTCCATGGAAAAAAAAACTACTCTGGTGTGAACCAGATTAAGTAAGTTAATTATAATCATCAGTTTTATTAAGTAATCTGCAACTAAGAATTAATAGCACAATATTATTTATCTCATTTCGTTTTTACTATTTACTATTTATTTATTTTTGGTTATTATTATTATTATTATTTGAATTCAATTAACTATCATTCATTAGAAGTAGTGAACCAGCAATTAGTATTTTATATATTTTTCAAACATAACTTAAACTTTTCCCAAACAAGGATTTCTTCTGGCATAATAAATTTATCCAGTGATCAGAAAGTAAAATTTCCTACAACATTTATAATTTTAACCTGAAAATATAACTTTTAACTAAAAGTTACAATAAGTTACGTTTAAGATAAAGTTTGTTTGTTTGTTATGAATTTTGCACAAAGCTACACGAGGGCTATCTGCGCTAGCCGTCCCTAATTTAGCAGTGTAAGACTAGAGGGAAGGCAGCTAGTCATCACCACCTACCACCAACTCTTGGGCTACTCTTTTACCAACGAATAGTGGGATTGACCATCCTATTATAATGCCCCCACAATTGAAAGGGTGGGAATGTTTGGTGTGATGGTGATTCAAACCCACGACACGCAGATTGCGAGTCGAGCTCCCTAACTACCTGGCCATGCCAGGCCTTTAAAGATAAAGACTGCCTCAAGAGCAACACTAGCCACAGTGAATTGTCGACTATTAGATGTAGATAAAAATTGTGAGAATTCAACTGAAAGTCACATTCTTATACAAAGTCAAGAGGTTAAGTATTACTTAAAAATCATCAATAGAATGACTCAATGTAGCTACAATATACAGACATTTTCAACTCAGTATACACACAATTGACAATAGGCCTATCAAGATGTTACACCTAACTCTAAAGTATAATATTTTGCATGCACATTTATTCAAGGATCATATACAACTAATATGGCCCATTCCCTGATCCTATATTACTAATACGGCCCATTCCCTATCCCTACAACCATGATCAAACTTACACTGAGCCATTTCGTGGCTTGTTTGATAGCACTTACCAAGCTGCTATTTAACCACACACTTTAACCCTATTGCTACAGTTCACAGGTCAAAGGCCATGTCATATCGCATTTGTTGATTCACATTCAAAATTTTATTGAACTACTATTTTATGAATGTATGGCAATAAGTTTGGTATCCAATTGTAGATTATAATTCAAATTTTAGTAATAATCCATCAGTAAATTTCTTAATTTAAAAGTAAATATTAAAAAAG
>NW_013674319.1:20893-22235 GCF_000517525.1 Limulus polyphemus | reverse complement strand
AGGTTACAAAGTTAGTCAAATTGAACCAACCCACACTGAGACACAGTGCTGAAAATAACAGATAAAATATGAAGTTTTTCTAAAAATATTTGATAATCATCTGAAGGTTATAAAGATTTCCCCATGTGAAATTTGAAAATGTTCTGATGCATAAAAGTATTCAATCTTAAAATCAAAATTACTTTGCATGTTGGATAGTCAACATTCTGATAATACATTTATGATAAAATCTTTAATTAAAAATTCTTAATACTTAATTTAAAAACTTGATATTTTGTGTTCGAAAGCCTTGTGATGTTTTCCAATAACCTGCAAAATTTTATAAAGATATGCATACATCATCAAAAATCACAGTATAATTACTTTCGTGGTTACGAGCTGGGTGAGTTCCACCCAACTTGTAACGGAAAGGTTATTTATGTGTTTAGAAGTTTACAGCTTACAACTGCAAATTTGTTTTTATTCTTTTTGATAAGAAATGTTATGGATGGGTGAAGTACACTAATATTTGTGTGCAATTCATGCTTTAATGTGTTACAAAGAGTTGAGGTTAAAACTAGTTTTGAAAGCCTCAACATGTCAAAGAGTTGAGATTAAAACAATTTTGGAGCCTCAACATGTCATTACAGCCCATACCAACATATTTAGTCATGCACTATCTAACAACCATGCATCTTTACAATAGCCTTGAAATATAGTTTCCACTACAAAAGGCTCTGTCATAAGGGTGCCAGTTCAAAGCACACCACTCCTCTCTGAAGGCTTTCAATAATCTATCTAATGTATAAAGATGACTGCTTCCAGGTGCTCACTTCTGCAGTCCAGTCACACAGAAATCCATAAGTGCTACATAATTTGATGTTGTCTTTCAAAATTTCTAGTGCATACTGGAGGGTATTTACACATTTTGATAGATGCACATTACAGCAGACTCGAGAAAAAGAACATTACAAACAGTTTATAATTTAATGAATATTCCAATATCAAACAGTTGTGTATATTAACCCTGATGAAGCTGCAAAGGCAAAACATTGGTTAAAATTAAAAAAGTTCTTTTATATATATCCATAGTATAAAGGTTGTTTTTTCTAAACTTTTTATCAAAGTGCTACATAAACCATCTTGATTAGCATGTCTTTCTATGGAATAGCATGACTACCCACTTCATTCTTCAACTGCTTGAGGAATGTGGCAATTGAACAGCATGTATAACTGGAAGCTTTATCTTGGAGAGCCCGTACCTTGTTAGCCTCATTTCCAGATGGAGATCATTCTAGATTATGTTGCATACTGTTGCCTGGGGCAAATCGTCAGTTTTTCACTAACCTTCCTTTTGTGTTGA
>NW_013674319.1:17019-20520 GCF_000517525.1 Limulus polyphemus | reverse complement strand
TTCCAGATGGAAATCATTCTAGATTATGTTGCATACTGTTGCCTGGGGCACCTCATTTCCAGATGGAAATCATTCTAGATTATGTTGCATACTGTTGCCTGGGGCACCTCATTTTCAGATGGAGATCATTCTAGATTATGTTGCATACTGTTGCCTGGGGCAAATCATCAGTTTTTCACTAACCTTCCTTTTGTGTTGATGGATTCTCATCCATTACAAGAGGCTACACTTTGTTTACCACAGCTGGGATACGAATCGTTGCAAGTCTCTTTCTGAATAGTCCTGATGCCTCAAATTGATCCACGTTTGTTTTTTCAAATAACATTAACCCTCTCATTACAAGCAAGTCAAAATGCATGTCACAACTTTTTAGAGAAGTTACATTCAAAATTTAATTAAACTACTTAATTATCCTTGTATAGAAATAAACTTGGCATCAAAACATAGTTAATAAATCAAATTTTAATAACATATTAGTTTTAAGTTCTTAATTTAATAAGAAAATATTTTAAAAGATCCTCAATTTTAACTATTATGAGAATTATAACATTTGCTCACTAAGTCTTCTTTCTTCTCTAATTTATCTCCACCCCTCTGAGAAGTACAGAATTTAGTGCAATCTATTCATTATAATATAGATATTACTCAGGCAAAGCTTAATTTTTATAGCCTCAATCTTTTTTCTTTTTTTTTTTACGGAGCCATAGAATAGAAAATTAGACCCACTTGCCACGTTCACCTGTCACATCCTCTCTTTCATAACAAATAGAAAACCCAAGCCTTAGTCTATCAAATGATGTATTATATTACAGTTTTCCATACAGATAATTATCTATTTCGCCTCCAGTTTGAAATTTTTCCTCATGGTATTCACTTCAACAAGCTTAGCTAAATTTTTAAGAGGCTCTTCTCATACTTAAAAAGTTAGAAAAATTATGATATAGGACATTGTTTGCTTTGTACATGTCATTATTTCTTAAATGGATTATTTAATTCAATAAAAATTGAATGTACTAGTACTATTAGTGTAAAAAAAAGTAGACTTAAGTTTCATCAACAGTCAACAGCAAAAAAACAAGTGTCCAGGTAATTACTATATTTCTTGTTTTTCATGTGTATTCTTTATTTATTATTATAAAAAATTACCTAAAATGTAAAAATTAGAAATTTATTAGGTTAGATTAGGTACGATAATGAAAAAAAAGTCTTTATGAGAAACGCTCACGAGCATCTTGTGCATTACATAATTCGATACGGTAACGTAAGCTGCATATTCACCAAGTAATTTACAGGTTGTGTGACAGGATTATTAGTTAAGACACAGTTCAAGGGGCAATAAAAAAATAAAGTATAAATAGGTGTAGACTGTTATGATATGGGTGGGTGGATTCCACCTAACCCGTATCTCCCAACGTAACCATAAAACAATTACATTATAACTTTTTAAAACGTACACGCATCATCATGAAGAATTTGCAGATTATAAGTATATATTACAAGACTTTCGCAAGCAAAATATCATATATTTTACTTATATTTTAAGTTTTTTAATTAACAATTTGTTGTGGAATTTTTCTTTTCAAATGTTAACAATCTAACATGCAACATAATTTTGATTTTAAGACTAAAAATACTACGCATCAGAAAATTGTCAAATTTCCCACGAAAAATTTATATAACCTTCGAATAACCTCCAGGTAACTATCCAATGTTTTTTTTTGGAAATTTTTTTATATATTATTTGTCATTTTCACTATTGTATCTCTATATGGGTTTGGTCGATTAAACCGACCTTGTAGCCACCATAAAAAAACTAGGAAATAGACATAAATTATGCTTTTTTCATTCTAGAATGACTACAAATTATAACAGGAAACCACAAATGTTTAGTCAAAGTAGCTGAAATCTCATAACATTATACATCTAAATATATTTATTATTTTTATTTCATTGACCTTCCAGTGATGTACGACTAACATTACAGAAGTTGCAATGACATGGCATTCATATTACCATATCCTATAGTATAAAACTGGCCTTTACAAAGTGACCTGTCTTGACTTTGTTCTAGTGGACCAGTATTTTGTTACATACAGTCACATTTCACAATGATCTCTTCTATTTACAAACTTTGTACTTGTTTGCCACTTGCTGTAATTTGCTAAGCCTTGTCAAATTTCACATGTGGAGGATGTAAAACAAAATAATCTTTTTAGGTTTTTATATATCCATTTTGAAATAGAAATAATAATTGACTATATCAAAACCACAGAATTTCACTGTAATTTATCAGGCTTAGTAACTAAGCTGTATTTGGGTCTAAAAAAATATTTTTTTAGTTCCATAACTCCTATCTTATTGCTTTGATTCTACCATGAAAAGAAAGGTTTCCCCGACGTAAACTCTTTGCAGAGGCTGAGAACATCACATGGGGGACATTATGAGTTTTCAGTTGGTTATACATACGACACTGAGCAATTTAGGTGTATGTAAGCAAATATTTCCAAAAAATGGAAGAGGTAGGTGGGACCATCTTGGTTGTTTTATTAAATAAAAATAATGTCTCACTAAACAGAAAAAATAGGAGGTTTTATATTCTAGTTTGTCAATATCAGTAATTTGAGTTTCTAATTTGTAAGAAACTATAGACTTTGTATTTGAACATCACAAACATTTAATTTGAACCAAAGTTGCATTCAACATACCACGTGACACATTAAAATCAATATTTACAGATTTTTATAACATTTATTTTTAAATTAAGAAATTAACTAATGTATAATACTAAAATTTGAATTACAGTCTACAAAAGGATATCAAAATTATTGACATGCATTGATAAAAATATTAGTTCAATAAAAATTTAAATGTAAGTCTACAAATGTGATGGCATGCCCTTCGACCTCTGACCATAGGAAGATCCGTCAGAGTTAAGCTATTTAGGATATGCAGCTGTAGATTTTCTTACAGCCTGCAATCATTTTAGAAAGAAAAAAAGGGCAATTTAGATTTATTTCATATTTTTTATAGTAGTTACAAAGTTGTCAAATCAACCAAATCAATATAGAGTTAGGGTACAGAAAATAACAGCTGAAAAAAAAGTTTGATATTTATTTAGGAAGTTTTAGAGATTTTTCACATAAAATTTCACAATAATAAGATAAAAGTATTTTTAATCTTAACATGAAAATCATTTGGCACTCAGAGCAGTTAACACTCTGATTCCATATATTCACAAACAAAGTTTTAGTAAAAATACTTAATTATAAAACCTGATTTCTTTTGTACAGAAGACTTGTAGTGTTTACTGAAAGCTTGTCAATTTTGTGAAGATACACAAAATATATTAAAATTTATAGTATGAAGACTCTGATGGTTACTTGTAGTTACAAGGTTGGTCACATCACCCAACTCCATATGAAAAAAAAGGTTAATAAAGTAACCCAACTATGAAGCACCAATAGCACAGCTGTTTTCCATCTAATCTGCCACTTAGAGCAT
>NW_013674319.1:9608-16019 GCF_000517525.1 Limulus polyphemus | reverse complement strand
ACTCAGAGCAGTTAACACTCTGATTCCATGTATTCACAAACAAAGTTTTAGTAAAAATACTGAATTATAAAACCTGATTTCTTTTGTACAGAAGACTTGTAGTGTTTACTGAAAGCTTGTCAATATAGTATGAAGACTCTGATGGTTACTTGTAGTTACAAGGTTGGTCACATCACCCAACTTCATATGAAAAAAAAGAGTTAATAAAGTAACCCGACTAAGAAGCACCAGTAGCACAGCTGTTTTCCATCTAATCTGCCACTTAGAGCACGACAGTTAGCCCAATTACACTTTTCAGGCTGAGTGGATCTGTCTTTGTGATATAGGATGTTTGATTGAGTTTTTGACATGATCAAAACATAACATGGTGTATTGAAAGAAGTTTTGTCACATTAAAGGCATATTCTCATATGTTACAGAATAAAAAAATTTTGTTTTCAGTTGGAGTTTTGGCTGCAAGAGCTCTGGGAGACAAACAGATGATAATGGTTTGTAGTGAAAGATAATCAATGCATTTTTTTGTGTCATAGGTTTAACCTACATAAAATATATCTAGTTAATCTGAATTGAATCAACTTATAACAAATACAACTGGTACTTAAAGCAACATACCAACAGGAATCTGAGGTTCATCATCACACTTGTCTTCTTCAGTCTCATCAAATAATAAATCTAGAAGTTTCTACATAAAAATTAAAACACACAAAGGATGAACAGAAGTGAACTGTAGGTACAGTTGTGGTTTATATGTGTTGCTTCATCTTTTTTTTTTTTGCCCATTAAAAACTCAAGAAAATATTTTTATTATCTTTAATTAGAATTCTTGTATTCAACAATAACTTTCCCTCCTAATCAAACTTTTAGAAATAAATTGACTTTACGACCCAAAACATATTTACATACAGATCAAACTCACTGTTACTGACAAATTTACTCTTTTTCACAAGAAACAAGCATAAACAAAAACTGACAATAAGATTATACAGTTCAACTATAAAACATTACTGAATTCCCATTTTTCTAAAGTTTAGTAAAGTACATACTGAATAGGTATGTTTTTAAAACCCACTTAATTGTGTGGTATAGTTTTCCTCACCTCTCCTACATCAGATGTCATGATATTTACCTTTGCTTCTGCACGAACAAGTCTGTAGGTTTCAATGCCTTGAAGAGGTTGTGAAGGTCCATGGCAAGCTGTAAAGCATGCAAGATAATTCAATTAATATTTTTTGCAAAAGAGAAAATTGCGTATTGGATGAATTTATTGAAAATTGTGTGTGTCATAGGATCACCAAGTTACTAGTTAGCTACTGTTTTATTATTGCTGTTAGATATTAATTACCAGTTAGTTTGTGCTCTATGTTTCAGCTAGTGTGGTGGTAATAAGAACTGGGTTTTATTGTACCAGTAGCATTTGTTATAAGTTGATTCATGCCAGAGTAACTAGGTTTGGTTTATTGAGGATGAACCTATGACACACACTTCATCCTCAATAAACCAAACCTAGTTACTCTGGCATGAATCAACTTATAACAAATGCTACTGGTACAATAAAACCCAGTTCTTATTACCGCCACACTAGCTGAAACATAGAGTATAAACTAACTGGTAATTAATATCTAACAGTAAAAACTATAATAATAATGAAACAGTACCTAACTAGTAACTTGGTGATCGTAAGGGCTACTATCGATGATATCTGAATGCCTAAACCTTACTTCAAGCACTTATGTGTATTTAAGTTGAATAAAACTGTTAAGTAAAACACAGAAATCTCTTAAAACATTTATTTAAGTTTCTATTTTGGAAAAACAACTATTTTTTTCTGTAATTCATATTCCACTTGAAAAATTTAATAAGAGCTTCTTCTTAATTTTTGGGACACAATCGAATAATAAAAATATTAAACTAAGTTCATAAATTATAATAGCAAAGTTAAATCATAATTAAACCATGTGATCTTTTGTCATTCACCATTGGCTATATCTAGCAGAAAGATAAAACACTGACCAACTACACAAGTTCCGTGAATATTAATCACTGAGACAACCTATTATTTTAACCTCCATTTACTGAAAGCTGGTGAAATTTATTTCACACCTTTGAACACCTCTTTACATGTTAAGTATTTTAAGAAACCTTTTTGTTTTTCTAATATACGGACGGAAGACAGTTTCCTACACAATAATGACAAATAACCTTATTGTAAATCACTTCCGAGTCATTAAAACTGCAGACTTATATTCCCACAAGTGATCTTAACTTCATACACTTTCTAAAGTGAATTATTATAGAAATTGTGAAACCAGCCAATTCTGCACTTTCAAGAGCCACTTCTATGTGTTTCAAACTAACACCTATACATATAAGGACTGTAATAACACTAACAGAGTATAAAACACACAGTAATTACTACCACTTTACACTTTCATCCTAAACGTTTTCAAAGTTAATTAATTTTGTCATTGTTTGATTCACGAGAACCCATCTATCAAACCAAAATTTTGATGTATTATTTTTAATTATTAAAAAACATTGGACCAAAATGCACCCATGTTAGAAATGTACGAGAGATATAATATAAAAAATTTAGATGTACAACGTACCAATGCATTTACTTAACCCTTTCTGCATATCAAATTTTGAAATGTAAGTAAAACTAAGAATCCTAATCTTATTTCAATCATTTTTAGCTAACATTTTAGAATTGATAACTCATTAATTTTAAACACTTATTCAGTATAATTTGCCCTCAGAAAATAAAAAAAATTACAAAGTTAATTTCTAAAAAGCGCTGAGGAGTCTACCTTTTTCTTTTTAGAAACACACAAATGTTTATTGAATTATTTTTCTCAAACCAAAGCGTAGATTTTTTATTTGCTAAAAACTATTATCTATTGAGAATATGATAATCCATGTTTTATTTCTCACGTGATTTTACTTCTCTTTCGCTGGTTTAATTAGTACAATCTTATGTTTTCGTCCTTTCACGATCTTGCAGCATGCAAGCCAAATAACTACTAATGAAGTTCAGACTTGAAAACAGCTGCAGGCAAAATTTAACCATCATTGGATAAATAGATTATAAATAATTTATATTAAAGTAGCACGAATAAAGTGGTATGAAAAGTAATTTATGGTTTTGTGTGATGGTGACCAGACATGGCTTTTACAGAGAAGAACAGAATCTAATGGAAAGTATAAAAGATTGAGAAACAAACCACAGATCTGGAAAATCTTTTATAGTTTCTTCATATGTTTGTTTCATTCTGTAAAATGTTTTAGTGTTAAGTTGTATTATTTGAAAGCTATGGAAATTTTCTTCTATGACAAGACATCAGGTAAGCTTAGTTAGGTTTAGCAAGTACGTTAGATGACAGCAAAATATTCTGATGACTTTCATCCTTATTAATTAATTCCACCACCAAAGGTGATGGAGGTTATGATTACACCCGTGTGTGTGTCTGTCTGTCAGCAAGATTTCTCGAAAATGGCTGAATGTATTTGGATAAAAGTTGGTCTACATTTGGGCTGTGATCCAATTTATAAGTGTTTAATTTTTGGATTGGTCAAAGGTCAAAATAAAACAAAAACTATCTGTTACCATGGGGACCAATTTTTCACACTATTATTGTTCTATAACTCAGTCAAAAATTATTGGATTTTGGTGAAACTTGGTGGACATATGTAGAATATTATTCCTCATTGTCCTGCCAAAAATGTTCTGTGTTCATTGGTAATGACGGACATACAGACACAATTTCATATTTTTTGATAGTCGAATATGATCAACGCTACGTGGTGGAGGTATATGCTCTACTGAGTGCCCTCTAGTTGAATATGATATTAAAGTTTATCATATTCAAACAATGCATGACTGAAAGAACTTGTTTCTTAAAAATACAGCATATTAATTTATTAGACATAAACTGATCTCAACTAAGTATTTTGTTTATGAAATAATATCATCTAGCCAGACTTGATACCATTTTGACAGGCTCTAGGTCACCAATAAATATTTATTAGACTTTGAAGTGTTTTAACCATTTATAGCCAGAAGTCGTATCTACTGCAATTAGCAAAATAAAGTATCAAAAGAAACAGGTTAAAGAATATAATCAAGTTGAAATTAGCTACATGTATAACACAGAACTTACGATCAACAAAAAAAATTTTAATTCTAACAAAAATAAATATTTCAACATGGAAATTTTACAACATAATAATTTCAAAGAATAATATAAAATCATATCAATTTTTTCAAGATGAAACTATATACCATTTAAAAAGTTTGTTTCAAGTTTCACACAATTTGGTGGAGTTTTTACACTATGAGAAGGAAAATAATCACAGAATATTAGTGACACCCCTCTAGCCCAGAAAGAGTTGAATGTTTAAATTATTATTATTAGAAAAGAACAAATATTGTGTCAACAAAACACTTATGAAACTACTTTGTAATGAAACGATTTCAAGATAATATTTCTATGAGAACCAAAAAATTACAAATCACACCTGCTGCTTCTTTGAGGTGTCGATCTTCCTTCTGAAGTCCCTCACGGAATGATGGGTGTCCATGTTGTACTAGGTATCCAAGTAGCTTCAATACCTATTACAGAAATCAAAACAAAAAGCTATGACAGAAGCACATAATATTTTGTTCAACAAAGGACTGGACAAGTTTTAAAACATACCATTTGTATAAAAAAAATAATAACCTGTACTTTGTACGACCAAGTACAGAACCCGTGTCACTACCTATCAAAAAGTGAGCATTGATGAAAGAAATGCAGAACTTTCACTGATAACTTTAGCTGAATTAATAATTCCTTGAAAGTACTTTCAAAACAGAATTTAACAATTCACAAGTTATGTTCTTTTTTCCCATAATGCAACATTTAAAAACTACTTTTTTCTTTACACAGTTTTTTCTGACTAAGCTCACAAAGGTTTATGTGTTGAAACTTTCTTTATAAGTTTTACTTCTTCTTCGTGCAACATTTAATGGACAAAGTTGAAATATGTGAGCACAGATGTTCCACCAAGTTTTAGTTTATTACTAATTTTAACAGAATTTTGTGAATTTCATCTCGCATCTCAACCACTACTATGTCCATCGTATTACAGCCAGCCTGAAGAGCCCTGGTATTGGGTGACATGCCTCGTAAATAGCAGATATAGTGTGGTCGACATGTTCTCGACTTTCATTCAGTTCTTATTAATAATGAACTTTAACGTCCAGTTATTTAACAATCTGGGTATAAAGGAAATCCAAAAAATCACAAAATGATTAGAGTATATTTAAAAACTGCATGAAGTGATGAATGAAAAAGAGAATATGTATGTGAAGATGAACAGCATAAGTTAAAAAGTTTTTTCTAACACGACTCTCAAGGACTTGTTTTTATATCTTGCACCTTTTCCCAACAGCATATAATTAAAAAAATTAAATTATTACTTCATGATATATTAAAGTATAAATATCAGTGGACTATTAGACATTACTCAATTAGAGTATTTTCAAAGTATACTTTTACCAGGTTTCAGAAATACTTGTTACTTGTTTGTTTCCTTGAATTTCAGGTAAAGCTACACAAGGGCTCTCTATGCATTAGCCATCCCTAATTTAGAAGTGATTAACTAGAGGGAAGGCAGGTAGTCAGCAGCCACCACCACCACCAACTGTTGGGCTACTCTTTACCAACAAAAAGTAGGATTTACCATCACATTATATTGCCCCCATGTCCAACGGGGTGAGCATGTTTGGTGATGTGATTCGAAAGCACAACCCACAGAGTGTGAGACTAGTGCCCTGACCACCAGTTTATGCCAGGCCTAGTTCAGGAATATAATTAACTAAAAGGCAAGTAGTACAATAAAATAAAAATACTGCAACATCACCCATAATTTACTGTTCACACAGTTGTACAGAAACATACCTTGAGTTTAGCAACACAGATCCACACTGCAACATCACCCATAATTTACTGTTCACACAGTTGTACAGAAACATACCTTGAGTTTAGCATACACAGATCCACACTGCAACATTACCCGTAATTTACTGTTAACACAGTTGTACAGAAACATACCTTGAGTTTAGCAACACATATCCACACTGCAACATTACCCGTAATATACTGTTCACACAGTTGTATAGAAACATACCTTGAGTTTAGTATACACAGATTCCCACTACAACATTACCCGTAATTTACTGTTCACACAGTTGTACAGAAACATACCTTGAGTTTAGCAACACAGATCCACACTGCAACATCACTCATAATTTACTGTTCACACAGTTGTACAGAAACATACCTTGAGTTTAGCATACACAGATCCACACTGCAACATCACTCATAATTTACTGTTCACACAGTTGTACAGAAACATACCTTGAGTTTAGCA
>NW_013674319.1:0-8928 GCF_000517525.1 Limulus polyphemus | reverse complement strand
CCTTGAGTTTAGTATACACAGATTCCCACTACAACATTACCCGTAATTTACTGTTCACACAGTTGTACAGAAACATACCTTGAGTTTAGCAACACAGATCCACACTGCAACATCACCCACAATTTACTGTTCACACAGTTGTACAGAAACATACCTTGAGTTTAGCATACACAGATCCACGCTGCAACATCACCCATAATTTACTGTTCACACAGTTGTACAGAAACATACCTTGAGTTTAGCAACACAGATCCACACTGCAACATCACCCATAATTTACTGTTCACACAGTTGTACAGAAACATACCTTGAGTTTAGCATACACAGATCCACACTGCAACATCACCCATAACTTACTGTTCACACAGTTGTACAGAAACATACCTTGAGTTTAGCATACACAGATCCATGCTGCAATCTGAAGAGAAGGAACTCTAGAAGTATTGGACAGTTAGCACCATCATCTTCTAAACTAATATCTAAAAAAATCTGTATATGTTATTAAACAATAAATGAATATCAGACATATTTTATGTATTATGTATTTCACAACATAATGACAAATCTTTTCATTCACAAATCTTTTGTCAATTAAATATTTGGTTAAGTTACTACAAATAAGCTTATGAAAGTATGGGAAATAAGATTTTTCAATCAGATCTGTTTATTTGTGCTTATCTCAAACAAACAAACAGATCTGTTTAACCCTCAAACATTTTCTACCTGAACAATTTCTATTTTTTCATCATTTGAAAGCCCAAATTTTTGAACACAAAACACAATATCCAGTCTTCCTAAGTTATATTTTTGTTAATCCTGAAAGCAATAAACTTGGGAATAAAATATGTCTTGGTATATAATTGATACTTGAAACCATTTGTACTTGGTGAAACTCCATAATTACAGAACTGAGGAAAAACAAGACAACTGTACATTTCCCAAGTACATCATTTATTATGACCATGGTTTCACCAGTAGACTGATATGTGTTGTAGCAGGAGTTATATATATAAAGAACTGGAAGTGACCTTGACATTCACCTAGAGAAGTGGGAAGGAGCTTAAGTTGATTTGGTCGTTTATAACTTTTTCTGGATTTGTTTTAAAACTTCTGTTTATTTCTAAAATTTCCAGACTGTCTAGTTTTTTTCGCCATTTTCACAGATATGTAAAATTTTAGTTTTTTTCTGGATCAGTTTGGTGTTTGGTTTCAAAAAAGTGGGATGCAAAGAATGAATCCATTTTCCTTAATATCCAGTTACTAGAGTGTTCTTTAATTCTCGTTTCTAGGAAACATCCTATTTTTTACCGATATATATACACTATTGCAGTCTTGACACGTTAATTGGTAAACACCACTGTTACCATACTTTTTTATCCTGTCTTTGTTGTTGCACAACATCTTTCCGAGGTTGTTTTTACAGTAGAAGGCCAGTCTGTAGATTTCTTTGTTCAGCGTGTTATATATGAGCTACATTTGAAAACCTTCTCACACATTTGGCTACTCTCATTGAATAGTGGTATTTAACTGTCACTCTTATAATGCACCCATGGTGCCAAAGTGCTGAACATGACTTTTTTTCTTTGTCATTAATGGGGCACGAACCATAGAACCTCATATCTGACCCAGCATGCTAACAACTGGCATGTGCTCAAACCCAAGTCTTTATTATTTAGAATAACAAATTTCCCTTAATCACATTGTTTAGAGTACTAAAAATCTTTTACTAATAAATAATAACTTCCAATCAGAGTAACTTATATACTTAAAGCAAAACTGAAAACCAGCCTGGCCATCAGTGATTATGAGTGAACTTACAAGTTACCATTGCTTTACATGCGGTTCGGGATGAGAAAATACAAAACTCGTATTAAAGATAAAATCTGAGAAACATATACTTCATATGACTTAAAATTTTTATAACTCATATGCTTAAACTGGAATTTCTATTACTTTGTTCCAAAGCACTATTATCTTCCTAAACAATATCAATAATCATTGTTTAAATATTCACACACTTTCACAATTACTCAGTGTTTTACCTTGAAGTCCAAGGTCAGAACATTACCAGACTATAAAGAAATAAGGATTGAAATGGCATCATTACGATGTATTGCAGACCATACATCATAACATGGCAATTAAGTAATATATTAACTAAGGTAAAACACTGTGATTTTAAATCTAACATTACCAACTCAATGTTAACAACTATCAGAAGATATAATAGATAATAGAGAATCCTCAATAAAGATAGTATTAATATCTTTGTGTTAAGTTACAAAAACACTCATGGAACTTAGTGGTAAACAATAATCAGATCTAGACAGAAGTCAACACACTTAACATGGTTATTGGGCTTGACAAAACTTCTTCATATTGGGTTTTGTTAATCTATTATTTTCAACATCTGTAACTTGCTGTATTAATAAAAATTTCTGAGAGCAAGATTATAGTGTTGATTTAGTTATTTTTACAAGCAATAGTTTACTGCAGGTTTGTTTGCAAAACTGTGCAAATCACACATTTTGAAGTTCAACTGTTGTGAATTGGTGCTCATTGTATTAATGTGTCATGCTACTAGAACCTTCTAAGTATTTTTCATTGTTTTAATTGAGTATTATTGCATCATAATATCTCGTAGTGTATGTGGAACATTCTATGCCTCAGTCAGTCTATAGGTACATGTCCAAAATGTAGTTAAAGTTAACATAGTTACATAGATAGATAGATAGATCTAGACTGCATGATTGTGAATTTAGCCATAAAAAGCATATAGTGGTGATTTTAAAGTGAAATTATCACAGGTTGTATTGTAATAACAGCATAGAGAAGAATAATCCATCTTGTCAATTGTGTTCTAAAGTAACTGAACCAGCCTGTGTGAACTTTGATGAAGAAGAAAATTATTTAAAGCTCTGGATACAACTCTGGTAACCAACAGTTATAGTGGTGATTTTAAGAGTGAAATTGTAACAGACTGTATTGTAATAACAGTGTATAAAAAAATAATCTGTCTTATCAACTTGTGTTCTTAACTAACTGAACCAACCTGTGTGGAGTTTGAAAAAAAAAAAAGAGAGAATTATTTAAAGCTCTGGATACAACTGTGGTAAGCAACAGTGTAACGAACATTGGTATATACATTTGATTTGTTTTAATGTTATTTAAAAACAAGTGGATTGTGAGCTGTCTGTTTATTGTTGAAATGTATTGCCAACAAGTCACAGTCACCTACTATAAAGAATCCGAATCATACATAAAAGCTGACATCATCAATAACTAGAAGGTAAAGAAACACTGCCAGCCATGTGCTTCCAGTTATGACCATGGTCTTTTTTTTCTTTATTTTTCATATTTTGTAGTCTTGTACATGTGGTATTCTCAAACACACTGATTTCAATCAGAGTAAATGGACAGGGTCTGCAAAAACAGATCTGATGAACACTATACCACTGAGTATGAGATTGTCTTTTCTTTCCTCTGACCAATATGACACAAAGAAAGGGAGAGTACACAAAAATACACAATTCACAATATTTACTGTCAACACAATGTTAAAAACACAACACAGGCAAGTGTTTCTAGTGTTGTGTGTGTGGAACTGGATAGATAAAGAGAGGAAAAAAAACTGTTTTTCCCCCTTCTCAATGTGAGCCCCCTGAAATGAAAGTAATCAGAACAAAATGTTATAACTAATAGTTAAAATGAAACCCTTCAAATCTGAAATAAGACACCATACAAGTCTTGAAATGAGCATTAACACTAATTGAAATCTCTGAAATTTACACTCCACAATATTCAAAGTCTATCACTAAAACTAAAGGCAGTCTCTCTTATAGAGGAGAGCTTGATCTTTATACAAGTAAATAAAAATGAAGCAAAACAAGCCAGGCTGCTCTGGAGGCACACATCAACAACACGACTCATGACCACTCTGGCTTCAATGCAGTGGCAGCTACAACCCTTATATGATATAAAACTTTGAACTATAATGTACATTTGAATGCTAATTTCATTGGTATACATTGATAGTAAGATTGCTTAATTAGGTTTGGAGTGTAACAAAGTAAAATCTTGTAACATGCTCAATACAGGGGTAACTGTAAACGTAGGGTTAATAAGCTACAAGATGCATAAATTATTTTCCAATTAATGAGCATTAGTAAAACACCAGATTTTTTGAATGGTAAAAATTGAAGGACTTAGAGAAATTCTTTAGGGCAAAAACAAAGGCACTTGAATTAATTTTAAAATTACCCTATGACATACTCAATACTGCACTCATTACTATTGTCTAATTGATTTTAAACATTTATAGCTTGCCTTTAGCCTTTTTTAAGATGCAAAATAATTATAACACATTTCAGATAACTTTATGCTAAATCCCAATTTGACTTAATAAGCAGATATTTGTTTTATGTTTTCTTTGCTTTATGCCTTTGGATTTCCACTTAGAAGAGATTAATTTTAATAAGAGTTAAATCAATTAAGTATTTACTTTTCCCACTTAAAGTATGTAAACGTTTTATTTTTACTAATCTAAGATGCTGGAACCTCAGGAGCAAACCAAACCCTCAACTCAAACTGAAGAGAGACCCTCATACTTACAGGGGATGTGATGTTCTCCATATATACAATGCTTCTAGAGAGAAAACCTTGTTTGTTTACTTTTGTCTTGTTTTCAGTGCAGAGCTGCACAATAGACAATCTGCTCTGTGTCTTTAACAAGGATCAAACCCCAAATTGTTGTATAACAAAACATAAAACTTGCCACAGAGCCACTAGAAAGTACTTATAAAAGACTCCAATGGCAATTTGGTAGAAAAAAAACAAAAAACACTACAATATAGTATAACATTCTATACGGTCAACGGAAGAGGCTATTAGTTGTTGCATTTAAGTACTTAGAAATGCAACAAAGTTAATAACTCATTCCGGAAACTTGGCAGAAGTAGGAATCAACCAAAGCTTTTCTAAATAATAATAATAACAGAAGTCACAGATTACCATTCAACACTCCATAAAGATGTCCAGGCAGGGGAGATTCTGCATCAGAGGTTGCCTTGGCCAAATCAGGATACTGTAAAACAAGAAAAAAAAATAATGAGGCAGAATTCAGTTTTGAATATAATACTTTGGTTTTGGTTTTTATTTCAGTAATCAACATTTATTTGATAAGCAGAACATTAGTTTCCATTCCACTTTAGACATACATTAAATCTCACTATATAAAATAAAGTTCAAAGATATTTAAATACCAGATGTAAAATTTAAACAGTGCTTTTCTACTGATTTTAGTGTGTTAAAAGAGAAGTATTCATTGTAGAATTATATACAGACCGTTCTCTATGTTAAAATACCTTTCTTATATTTGCGAACTTTCGGCCCTCTTACCAGAGTCTTCATTTGCCAACAATGTATAATTAAACATATTAATTTACCTACATTACGAGTCTTAAAAAATCAGAAACATTCATTATTACATAATATCTTTAAAAGACCAGTAGACAAATTGGGTAGCTGACCTGACAAGAGAAAACTAGTCAGTTGATCAGTCAAATAATTGTCATGCATGATCAAACATCAATTAGTATTGTTAGAGGAATAACTGCATATATTAAAAACATTAACATTATTCAAATTTTATTCAAAGTTTGTGAAGTAGTTTTAGTACATTTTTGCTAAAGTATTCTCAAAACTAAATTTATTACTTAGAAATTTAGAGGAAGCTGGTAGCCAAATATGTGAAACTTCTGCCAAACAAAAATAATATTTAATGCCACATGTAGCACAAATAGCTTTGCACTGGTTGAACATTTCATGTGCTACAGCTCAAAACAGTGAAAATGGGTGGTTTGATACTTTAAGCTTGGCATTGCCAGGTAATTTTGCTGGCTGTCTAATAAGGCTGTAAGCTACAAATTATGTACAAAAAACCGAATATGTTTTAAAAGCATCTTGGAGCCAGTCAAATCATATCCTCAAAGTTTTGCCCTCTTACTATTAAATTTTATTTTCTATTGCCATTTGTTCCTTGTTGACCAATTTCTTACTGTTGTATTTCTCATCTTTTTCTATGTCCTTTTTATTAGTTTCAATAATCCCACCTTCAACATTTAGGTGAGTAATTGGCCAGGGTTTCTTCTGGGATTGACCTACTTACCAGCCACAGAAATGATCAGTTGATGCACGGGTCTGTTCTGATTAGCACACACTATCTGGTTTTTAAAATTTAATCCTTTCTTTATCTTTATACAAATGTGATGAGAAAGTTTACAAGTTCTCTACATTACCAAGTACACAGATGCACATACTTAAAGCACTAGATATGTGGATACTCAATCATGATCATTTAGTATTCATTGCATTATTTGTCACAACACAAAATACTTTTGAAAGGCTTAGTTCAGAAGTGCTTCAAAACTGATCTATGATGTAAATTACAATGTGTCAGATTTATCAGCAGTTGTGAATATGTTGGCACAGCTAGAACAGTTACTAATTTCACCCCATCCATAATAGTTTATATTATATCTTTATTCAGGTGTATTCATTTTTTAAAATAATTTTCCATTCATTTAGTTAATCCAATCCATGCTACTAAATGTCTCAGGGTCATAAACATGTGCCAATCCTTTTATACATGTAAAAGTCACACACTGCAACCTTTGATCTTAGATCTCAAGCTGTCTTCTATACATTTCTGCGTGGACTTCTAGGAATGAGGTCTATTCAAACATGTAATACAGAAAACTTTACAACTGGCTTGGGATATCTTAGCATTGTATGTAAACTATCAGGTTAAGTATGTAACCTGTGGATGTATGGGATACCTTACTAAGACTTTGCCTGAATATACAACTGGGTATTACCATATTTCTGGCTCTTTTCTCTCTTAGGCCTAAATTTGCTATATAAATTTGACTGAAAGAGTGCAGTGTAAAAATAGTATTTCAGATCTATCCTTTGTCTCCCACAAGTCACTCATCTTTCTTGATTTTCAGCTCTAGTATTTCTGCACACAACCACAGAAGCCAAAAAGTAGTCACACAGCCTAGAAGCCAGCCAGCAATTAGTTAGCATTATAGACATTATTCTGAATAACAGATTAATGTCTATAATGTTTGTTTCTTACTGTCTGTGTTCAAGTTATTTTTCTCTTTTTGCTTCCCGTACTTATGTTTCACAATCCTGAACTTTTTGGAAGCTTTTGGCTTTTCTGTTAAGCATTATTTGACCTGAATACCACAGTGTAAAACATTGGCTGTGATATGATTATAATAAGATTGATTATTCCTTTATTGCAAATATTATTTCAGCCACTAGATACTATACATACATTACAGCTTACCTGATTAGAACAGTGATCTACTACTGGACATAGATACTCTTTTAACATTAAGAAAGTTTCCCAGTAGCTACTAGTGGCTGGGAAGTTTTGATATTGGGTATAATGAAAGAAGACTCTAAATAGTGATTTGAAAGAATGTGGAAAAAGGAGTTTCTTGCATAAATAGCATAAGCAAACAAATGATCAAGTTCAATCTCTCTCTATGTCTTCTGGTCAGGCAACATTTAATCTATTAAATCAGTACTTCTAATATGCTTATGGTGGGAAAACTTGCATGCAGTAGGTAATGACGACATGTTGTTACATTCTTGGCTTATACTGTCTATTTCATCGACATTAGTTTCAACTGTTCTGTAGTGATTTAGTTACTACTGTACTGATAAGAGTCAAGTACAACTGGAACTGATGATTCTCCAGAACTTATTCATAATCACAGGACTGTGCGTCAGAATTTAGTAAATTCTAACCCTAATAACTTTTGGATAAAATGATGATAATGATCATAACCACTTGTTTCATAAAATGTGTACTTTACATCCACTCTGAAACTAAGAACAACTGTATTGGTTAACACAATCACCATTTCACAAAGTTAACATTAGCATAGGGAGGCTTATATTCTGTACAAATTATTATATCCCAGATCTCGTATCTAAACTAGGCATATGCAACGTAGAGCCCGTGAGCCAAATGCGACGAACATGGTGGTTTTATCTAGCCTACAATCAGTTCTTAGAATATAAATTAATCTAGCCCACAAACTCATATTTGCTTTCTGTAGTCAATCAAGGACAAAAATTAAATTACAAATGGCTACAAACTGTAAAATTTTAAAATTAAATTACTTTTAACAAATAAAATATAATGAGCTCATTTTCATTTGAATTATTCTAATTTTATTTTGCTGACTATTATTATGTATATAGGGGTAATCACCACTGTAGACTAACTATGCAAAAAGAACCATAACAATATCATCCAAGGTAGTTGATATCTTCTTCATGGGAATGAAGCTTGTACTAAAAGAGAAACTGACAATTTTCTGTTATCTTTCTGCAAAGTATAATGACTCTGGTAGATAGTTGCCTACTTGAGATTGTCGTCTGGTGTCTCAGTTGCAGGACATCAGCTAACAGTATCAATAGTGTAAATGGAGTGAGCTGGTTAGTTACATATTAAGCCTAAAACTTAAGCCTGTGACACATAATTGTGCAACTGGACTTCATTTTCACATGGTTCTGCTCTGCTATTTTCAATGGATGATGATACACTGTCAATTGGAACAGACACAGTTTTACTGGACTGGACTTGTCCTTGGTTCAAGCTATCCTTAATTTTTATGCAGCATAGGTAGTAAAATTCATCACAGTGAAATCAGCTTTAAACTGTGTTACAGTACAGGTAGCAACACATATTATTAGGTCATCAAGAAATTACTGCCGTGTTTTTTAGATGAAAAAACCAGAACAACTTATATATATCAGAACAAAACATTTATTAAATGAAAAAGTCTCCATTCTTTCGATGATGCTTTTCCATCTTACAATCAGGTTGTTAATGCCCTGATTAAAGAA
>NW_013674318.1:20053-28959 GCF_000517525.1 Limulus polyphemus | reverse complement strand
GATGTTATTCGTCAGCTAAATACTGTTCATTACTATGACAGTATTGTATATAGTGATGTTATTCGTCAGCTAAATACTGTTCATTATATGACAGTATGTATATAGTGATGTTATTCGTCAGCTAAATACTTTCATTATTATGACAGTATGTATAGTCTTACGTACTAATCGAATCGAAGTGTAAGTATGAAATAATAGTATAAATTCGATTTCTATGTTTATTTTAATAATCGAAATTTCGATTACTCGCATAGTGATAGAAAATCAGTTAAGTACAGTTAACTTGTTTCTATAACAATTGTTAGGCCTATTGGTTTTCTAATATTTCCATGGCTTTTGGAGTTTTAAACAATAGTTAACTAGACGAGCTTAACCTTTTGAGTTATATAAGTACTGTTATTGGTTTAAAAATAAACCAAATACCTATAAATGAACTGGAACAATCTCACAAATTGAGGGAAATTAGAAAAGCCAAATGATATTGGTTCAAAGAATGCCTTAGAGTTACATTTTCCAAATACAAAGACATTGGTTACTCAGTGTTGTTTATATGCTATGTTTGTGGTTTATTAAGATTTTCTTTGAAGCTATCTAAAGATCAACTAAACAATCTTCCGATAAATCGAACTACATTATAGATCTAAGTGGAACTAAAACGTTTTTACCAAGTCGGGGTTTAACCATAATGAGTTAGATGTGAGTCTAATATATTGCATAATTGAAAAAGCATTTGTTCCATTAATTGATTAATGCAGTTGAGACTTTTAATGGTAAATCAGGTTTTTATGCTTAGCATTTTAAAGTAATATTCTACAAGAACAACCACTGAAGTAATTTCCGGTCGATGGAAACTTTTTTATCCACAATATGAGTTCGAATATTTCGTGCACTGCATACGACGGTTAAAAGGGAACAAAAGTGCTGAGTTAGCGGTTCTTGTTAAAAGTGCCTATTTTTTGCAGGTGATAAATCGTCGATGAGTTGATGAAAAACAAAAGAATTTCCGTCATAAAACTTCACAAGTAGACTTTGGCTTATGCCATTAGTGACAAAGAACCATTTTCAGCAAAGATCAATCGATCAGTTTTGTCGGCTATTAACACTCGTGATGATATTTGATTGAATCTTACGGACACTGATAAAGCGATAGAATTTCTGTAGTTTCTTTAAATACGTTTTTAATTGACAATACATATATCTTGATCACTTGCGTTACCCTGTTACAGTGTATATATATTTGGAATGAGATATGAGACCTGCTTTTCTAGTGGGGTTATTGTTGTTGTGGCGTTTTCTGTATGTAATTTAGAAGGTTTGATAATGTCTTAGTCATAACACACCTTACATATTTTTATTTCAAAATAATTTCTTTCAATATGCGTTACAAAATGGATGACACTTTGCACCTCATTTCAATTTTTAATTTTGATAAGTAACCAAAGGGTAACTTTCGAGTAACTGATCTTCAGGTCCAAAGTACAACACATTCTTTAGTTTTTCTATATTGCAATTAATGAGCAAAGTTCTCCTTCCTTGTTAGTCGAAATTAAAAAAGGGTTATAATGCACAGTTGTTAATATACCCCATTGCTCTGAGTGTGTGTGAAACATACTAAGTTATTACATTTTTTTTTCTATTAAAACACGTCTTATATAACACTGTCACAGAATTTATTAAGCCTATTCAGGGAATATTGTATTAACATTTTTACTGGGATTCTTAAGTTTCTTCATACACTGAGTTCCGGGAAAAGTAGAACTTGATATTGACCTGTTGACTATTTTTTATCTTTTGAAATCCAGAATTTCAGATTCAGCTGTTCCTTTTGTATTGATGTTTAAACTCATTAATACCTGTTTCATTACAGTCAAGTTCAGCATTGTTTGTATTTTAATTCAACAGTGAGCTTTGTCACTTAGTAAAGAAACAGGCGTAGTCGAAGAATTGGCTAAAAGTGAAGAATATCCACCGGCTTCGATGTTAATTTCAGTAACAGTTTTTCTATGTTAAAGGGTGGATGTGCCGACATGCGATATACATACAACATGTTTTAACTTGCTTCAGCTGTTCAGGCACCACACACGTGACAAAGTATCAGACTTTATAAATGTCATAGTGAGGATATTATTAAGTTACTGTTATCAAATAGTAATTTTCTCGGAAGCGAATTCGGAAGTCATAATAATTGCTTGAAAGTACCGGTCATTTCTTTTTTCTTTTAGTAATGATTCACAATTATATGGAACTTATAATAAATTAAACATGGAAATAGTGACCTGAGCATGAACGAACGGAAAACGTGACGCACCAATTTTGAGGTTACATTTTAGCTTGATTTACCCACATTAACTGGTGGACACAAGATATCGCGATGCATTTTAATCAGTGACTTCTATGCATCAATTTAAAGATATGGGTAACAGCTTTGAAGAGTTAAAAATGAGAAAGAAAATATATTGAGGCATGAATAAACAATCAATTTTCAATCGTGAAAAAAACAAAAATAGTTTATATATGAACATAGATTTGGATGGGTTTCGTAGCATAAAAACTAATTTTCAGCCCGATGTTATCCCTTTAAATTATAAAAGGGTGTACAAGGACAACTTTAGACTGAAGATTAGATCTTACGCTATGAAATCAGTCTAAATGTATAGATGCAAAGTATATGAATATGTATAAAATATATAATTAATTATTTACATTTGAAAACTGATTACTCTATTTACTTATACAATCATCTTTGAAAGTGTACTTTTACTGTTCTATATATAAAGGTTGAATACATCATATTACAATTATTCCGGAGCACCAACACATCGTTACGTTCGGTCGTGATGTATCTGACGACCGTGCATCTTGACAATAGCAATTGCTTTGTCGTAAGGCCGTCATTTCTAAAGTACAACTTACCTCCCCGCAGTCTTTCCAGAATGTATCTTGTGTACGAGAACGACGGTTTCTCAGTGCCTGTTTCAACAGTTCTATCACACAGAACTCCATAAGCGATTTGAATACCCATTTCATTATTCAGCTGCTTGAGGTATGAGACGTTAAATGGATAGTATTACTGAAACTCATATCTTGGTGAATCTATACTCTGTTGGTCTTGTTTACAGATGGAAATCCTTCTTGATTATGCTGCACACTGGTGGCTGGGACACGTGGACGGAGTCTGCCACTGACCTTTGTGTTCGTAGGTTCTTACCTGGAACAAGACGCTACACCTTTTCACAGAACTGACGTACGACTTGCTGTAGATCTCTTTGCGGATGATTCTGGGGCCCGAAGTTAATTCATATTTCTTTGTTTTCCAGTGCCATTAAATAGAAAGGGTATCATCGTCTTGGAAATTCGAAATTCATGATCTGAACGCATCTTTACGACATGAGTGTATGAATAGCTTACGTCTAAAAGGGTTGTTACATACCTTTCCTAAAAGCGATCAATTTCTGGTGACCTCACACTATCTACGAAACGGCAAACAATGTCAAAATGTAGATTTGATGCATGACTTTCCACCGGAATTTTACTTTGATTGTGGTTGTCACGTGACTTGCGGATTTGTTAAAAAAATCATTTTAATATAGCGCATCCGACCCTCTGTATAACTATATATATATATATGAACATGTAATTTTCACTAATGATCCCAAACCCTATAAAAACAACGTGCTACTTTTATGGATCTTTAAGACTGTGAATAGATAAATCATCTATCCCGCTCTAGTTGCGTAAATAATTATATTGGTAAAAGCTAAAAGTTTTTATTAGGTCTAAACCCATCGGTCCAAAACTCATTGTTACAAAACTTATAACTTTCACGTATTCAGTTTTAATAAATAAAAAGAATATCGAATTTCTTTACAAAGAAGTTGTTTGAAAATAGAACTATTGATTCATATGCTTGCTTGATTCTTTTGTGTGTGTGTGTGTGTGTGGTGGTGGTGGAGGGGAGGGACAGTCACTACTGATGCATGAAATAGAAGTTGCGTAAAAAAGTTATATGGTATTTGTTATATGATAAGAAGAAATGTGAGATATGTTTAGAAACTAAGCGTTCAGTCGTGGGTTCGAATCCCCCGTCCCACCAAACATGCTCGACCTTTCAGCCCTAGGGGCGTTATAATGTGAAGGTCAATCCCATTATTCGTTAGCAAAAGAGTAGCCCAAGAGTTGGCGGTGGGTGGTGATGACTAGCTGCCTTCTCTCTCTAGTCTTACAATACTAAATTAGGGACGGCTAGCGCAGATAGCTCTCGTGTAGCTTTGCGCGAAATTTAAAAGAAACAAAGAAACAAATCGTTCGCGGTGTATCGTCTCGAGCTCATCGTTCGAAAGGATGTGCTCCTTTAACTGACACTCCCATGAAGACATGACTTGGAAAATGTCAAAAGATCCAGTGACATGACAACCATTTACTTATTAGAAAGAGACATCTACAGCTTGTCAGATAAAGCTACCACGCTGTTATGTGGTCGAAATAACAAAGTATTTGTTGGGACTGCACAAAACCATACACTGCACACCATTTTTAAAGTAGACTAGTTTCTCAAACTTCCAAAACTGTATTATTTAAATAACCTCCTATCTCGAAAATAAATACATGCTTTTGTTAATTAGTAAACATAGTACTTTTATTATCAGTTACAGAAGTTTGTGATTCGTTAGATTGAAAGCTCTCGTTGGTGATATCTAAAATTATTAACAAGAGGGAATCCTCAATAGCCGCAGCTGTAAATAGATCTCAAATCGGTCAAGAGCTTCTATGAGTTGCTATGACTAAAAACAGGACCGAGAGTGGCCCAGTGGTTAGCGTGCCTGACAGTGGAGTTAAAGCTCAATGGTTTGTGTCTCCCACTTTAGATATTCAAGTCGGCGGTGAGTGCTATTAACTAACTGTTTTTCCTCTAGTCTATACGCTCAAAATTAAGGACGGCTAACGCAGATAACGCTTGAGTAGCTTTGCGTAAATATCCGAAAAGAAGTAAACAAATATCCAATAACACTTTAAATGAAAAAAACTTAACTAACTAACAATTGTTGTTTTATTAGTGAAAAGCTACACACGGGACTATATAAACTTTGTCCACCGCATGGAATCGAGACCCCGGATTTTAGCATTGTAAGTCCGTAAACTTACCGCTGATCACTAGGGTACCTAACAGACAGAATGAAGCTTTATTCATTACGAATGGCAACTTATTGTGTCGTATTTGAAAGAGAGCTAAATGTAACAAGGTTGTTTCCAGATGACATGCTGTACCTGTTCAGGGGCACACACACATACATAAATGTTCAGACCGAAATTATGTTGCAAATTTTAAGCTATTATGGGCGGTAACAATCGTGAATTTCCAAAAAAAAAAAAGAAATGAAAAAAGAGATATTAAAAAGCCACGCACTTTCAGTCAATTCAATCAATCTACTATCCTTTTTTCTTTTTTTTTACACTGCCTTTTAAAGTAAGTCCAATAGCATCTGTGAGCTGCCTCATACTTTCAAGTTAAGATGACACGCACATAATCCATTATAGGCTAGAGTTGGGCGTTTTGCTTAAAAATAAAAGCAATCCAAAAATTAAATTTGCCTTTGATGGGTGAAGTTTATTTAGAGGAGGGAATTGGTGTGATTGAATGGATAAATATTACACTCTGACTTTGGATGAAGAGTTAGGTGTCATGTAGAATTTACTTAGAGATATAGGTGGCTAAATTGCACTAATAAAGTTTAAAAGCTTTCAAACCCAGTTAAATAGTCCTTGTGAAAATACTCACTAAAATTATTAATTCTCGGACTATTTTTTAAAGGCTTTAATATAATTATAATAACAATCCATTAGGTATTAAAACCAACGAGTCTATGTCACGCAAGTTACATTCGCAATATTTCCATTATTAATCTGCAACATTTATTATAAAAAATATTTATCTATTATTAACAAGGCGGTATTAACATGTTAAATACCGATTTAACGCAGTATACAATTATCTTGTTTTTTACCTTGGTTCACAGATGATGTTTCAAGTACCGTGTCTTCAGTACTGAAAGTTTTTTTTTAATTTCGCGCAAAGCTACACGAGAACTATCCGCGCTAGCCGTCCCTAATTTAGCAGTGTAAGACTAGAGGGAAGGCAGCTAGTCATCACCACCCACCGCCAACTCTTGGGCTACTCTTTTACCAACGAATAGTGGGATTGACCGTCACATTATAACGCCCCCACGACTGAAAGGGGCGAGCATGTTTATTGTGACGGGGATTCGAACCCGCGACTCTCAGATTACGAGTCGAGCACCTTAAACCACCTGGCCACAGTTCTGAAAGAGAGTAAATGTTGAGTGCAATACATTGTATGAAAACTAACATAAAAGAGACAAGGGAAGTACATAAAAGAGACAAGGAAGTACATAAAAGAGACAAGGAAGTACATAAACAAAAATAAATAAATGGTTTCGTTTTCTTTTTCTGAGATGAATGTAATTTTTTGGGGAAATAATTTAAAAAGTGCATATTTCAACCTAATTATTTTTATACGGTTAATATTACAGGATGAAAACACTGTTTTTGAGCGTGATCACAATGTAAATAAAACAGTAATTTCTAGCTGTATGATTTACATGGCTGTATGAAAGGAAATACATTTTATTAAGTATTTTTATGAGCAATATTAGAATTCATTACATCAGACGATTCCACATATGTTGTATTGTACTAAGATCTGGATTATGGGAAAAAGACTAGATGACTCGTACGTGTTTTGTGATGAGAAGAATGACCTTCCTGTAATCACACCTTGGTCGGTTGGCTAAAAAACATCATAGTAACAAGTAAACAATGTCATTTTCATCCTAGCACTTCCCAATAATTATTTTTAGATCTGATGCTATCAAGTTCCTGATACCAGTATTTGTTTGTCTCAAAATTTTAGCGATACACTATCTGCGCGTAGTCGTTCCCAATTTTCAGCTGACAAACTAGAGGGAATTCAGCTAGTCAAGAGTACCCACCTCTAATTCTTGGGCTACTCTTGTCTGACCGAATAGTTGGATTTGACCCAGAGGCTGAACTAGCGCGGGGCAGACAGGGCAATGCCCCGGGGCCCGCGATGGCTGAGGAACTGGTTTGGTCTTTTCTTTTGAAAAAAGGGGCCCAGATCATTTAATTTCCCCGGAGCGCCTGAACTGCTTGTTCTGCCACTGCTTTGACCGTCACCATGTCCTCAAAATGTGAAGCACATTTTTGAACCTACGGGCTTCCTAGTACCAATATGACTTACGTGACTAAGCAATTCATCAACATCACATATCAATTTTCCAAATTTCCTTTCCAAAATAACTTAATCAGAAAGTTTAGACATTTGGCCTACAATGTAATGCAACTAACCACCCTTTAAGGTGTCTTTTCTATATTTATACTGTAACGAATTTGTTATTATATATTTATTTTAATATCAGCGTTTGGTTAGATTAAGGTTATATTTTAAAACATGCCTATCTTATAGTGTTAAATATGTATTGCAAAACTCCCGCCTATTCCCCAAAGTTCTAGAAGATTCTCGAGTAAGAATCAACAATATATGTATATACGTAAACGCTTAAATGTAGTTCAGTATTGTTACGTATAACTGAAATTTTTAGAACGCCTCCACACCGCTATAAATATAACCAACGCGACACGCCAAAAAGAGTGTATATTATTAGTTTGCTATAATCAGTGTGCTATAAACTTCGAAAACTATAACTGTAATTGTTATAACGCTTATCAATCGGAAAACTTAGGATATTTGACCAGGAACCTTTACAAAGTTCGAACATTACAACTCCTTTAACTTCAATGGATTCTCATTGGACATTAGTATTTTTACGAAAACATTACCTAGCTTCAACGGTGGAAAACTCAGCGTGTGAGACAAATAACAAAGCTAGCTATCTTTCCGGCGAATCGTACCTACATCAATTCGTAATTAACTCGCTCATCGTGAAACATCGATAACATATCAAGGAAGTTCCAAACTAGAAAGAATACTTTATATTGCTTGTAAGTTTGTGAAACTTTTCTTTATAAATCATTGTTTGTAATAACGATTTGTAATAACTGTTATTGTGAATTGTATTGTTGTGTATATATTAAAACGTATTAAAAACTGTGTGTATCAATCTTGTTGGCAAATATCATAAACTGACTATATATCGGCTTTTACTGAACAGCTAAATATAAAGTACAATTCAATTACTAAATTTAAATTTATCAGTTAACTCAATTTCAGGCCATTTGAAATTCCAACAAGTAACATAATAAATTGTGTCCGAGATCTGAATCAGATACAAAATTCGATCTAAATTAAAATTTAAATCACAATTGAATTTATATTTATCAGTGTCAACAATATTTGATCATGTCTAATTATCAAGATTTTCTTGAATCACCCTCCCTTGAAAAACTAGAAAAATATAACCAAAATGAATTGCTCGAACTTGCCAAAGTTTTAGAACTAGAAATTAAAAGATCAATGAGAAAAAATGAACTAAAAAATCGTATTATCGAAATACTAGTCGCTGATGATTTGTTGCCTGAGGAAGCATTAGAGGAATACTCTAGTGTCCCTACTAGCCAACTAGTCCCTACTAGTGTCCCTACTAGGTTGAGTGATAAAGATAAATTAGAGATCCAGCTAAAATTCAAACAAATCGAGCTTGAAGAAGCTCGTATCGAAACTGAAAGAGAAGGTAAACGCCTCGATGCCGAACAAACTCGTATTGAAGCCGAGAAGGAGAAAGAGCTAGCTCGTATTGAAGCCGAGAAAAAACAAGGTCGTACTGAAGCTGAAAGAGGAAATAAACGTTTCGAGGCCGAAAAAGCTCGCATTGAAGCCGAAAAAAGAAACTAACTGAAAGAAATGGAAATTA
>NW_013674318.1:11697-19405 GCF_000517525.1 Limulus polyphemus | reverse complement strand
CCCTACTCTGCCTATTAAGGGTGTATCATTATGTTGGGAAACGATTTGGTTGGGGGAAAAGTTGTTGCCGAACCTAAAATGGTTAGTGAGCTGATCAATGTGTCATCTAAGGATAACGTTGAGGAGAATCCAGATGTGATTCCCTCGCGTGCTGTGATTCGAGCTCAGGCTATGAAATTAAGCTAAAAACAAATGATAAAGATGGATTCAAAGGACGATATTATAGATTTGTCTCAGACATTTTTGGATCCGACTAGGATCTTGTGGATAATTGTCATAGTGACGATTCCTCGGTGAGGAATGACGATGGACGCGAGGGATCTGATTCACCTGGTGAAGTTCCATTTACTAAAAGTAAACTGATCGCTGAGCAACAAAAGGATCCGCAGATTTCTTCACTATTTAAATTTACACTCCCAAAAAATGAACTGGAGAAAGTTCTAAACGGTTATTTTTTTTTTAATGGTGTGTTTATGAGGAAGAGGAGACCACCAGATGTACCAGCTTCAGAGGACTGGGCTATTGTTTATCATATCATTGCTCTCAAAGCATATCGTTCTGAAATATTGAAAGTTGCCCATGAACTCCTCATAGGAGACCACTTAGGTGTCAACAAGATATGTAACAAAATTATGAGACATTTCTATTGGTCAAGAATTAGACAAGACGTTTCTCAGTTTGCAAAATTTGTCATACCTGTCAGTTGGTTGGAAAACCTAACCAGAAAATTCCTGTCGCTCCTCTGAAACCTATCCCAGCATTCGAAGAACACTTCAGTCGTGTGATTGTTGAGTGTGTCGGCCCTTTGCCAAAAACTCGATCGGGGGATTAGTATTTGTTAACTATCATGTGCGTTTGTTTTTTGTTTTTTGAATTTCGCGCAAAGCTACACGAGGGCTATCTACGCTAGCCGTCCCTAATTTAGCAGTTTAAGACTAGAGGAAAGGCAGCTATACATCACCACCCACCACCAACTCTTGGGCTACTCTTTTACCAACGAATAGTTGGATTGACCGTCACATTATAACGCCTCCACGGCTGAAAGGGCGAGCATGTTTGGTATGACGGGGATTCGAACCCGCGACCCTCAGATTGCGAGTCGAGCGCCCTAACCACCTGGCCATGCCGGGCCTATCATGTGCGTATCCACTCGATTCCCTGAAGCTATCCCTTTGAGAAACATTTCACCCAAAACAAAAAATTTCTAAGGCTTTGATCAATTTCTTTACTAATAACTTTATTTTGTATTTTATTTATGAATAAACACAGTCCAGTTTCAGTTAAAGATGTTACAACTTGCTACATATAGATAAGTACAAGTTAATTTTTATGAGCCTGTTTTATAGCATAAGAGATATTCTTTAGTCTACAAACACAGAAGTAAGGTATAAGTTTGAAAAAAGAATAATGTTTTTTTGGAGTAAACTAGATGTTCATCAAGCCCTTTGAAATTAACTTTTGTTGTTTTATCTATCAATCGGGCTGAACGTGGCTTGGTGGTTCACGTGCCGGACTATAGATGAATCTGAGGATTTACTGTTGACGAAAAATAAATAAAAAAAATCGCGCTTTTCACTTTGGGAGTCGAGGATGAGTTATAAGAGTGACAATCAAATTCCATTATTCTATTAAAGTAGCCCAAGACTTGGCGGTGGATACTGTTGACTGACTGCCTTTTCTCTAGTCTGTCAGCTCAAAATTGGATATGGTTGGCGCTGGTAGTCCTTCTGTAGCTTTGCGCGAATATCCGATGTAAGTCTAACTTATCTGTCTGTCTATCTATTGAGGAGAATACATTCAACAATATCCGCTGTGGTCTAAGCGCTTTAGAATGCGTAAGTTTATAGAGAACGTGTTGAAAATCGTTTTTTTTTTTTAATTACGATATATAGCCTATAAACAGAAACAAACAAGCAATAACCATAAATAATAATACAGTTTCATTGATTACAGAAAAATAACTCAAGTGTCAAACTTATAGAAATGTTAAACTCAAATGTGAACAAATATAAACTATTTATTTTGTGGATAGTGTTTAAAAGAAAAATACATATTAAAAATCGATCCGTACCGAGTAAAATAGGACTAAAGCTTCGTAGTTGTTCAGAAAATGTTCGAGTTACAATCCTAACTGCATGTCAGCACGTTTCTTTTCGGTTCCGGCACTTGTTCGATGTCACAGAGTAGTCATGCAAAACTGTAACTTTCTATGTTAGAGATCGTAGCACTAAATCTTGAACGACTTTATATCCCCCATTGACGTTGATGTGAAACATGAAGCGTGAAAGGAAAATTTATTAAAGCTATTTGTTAAGTGAGTGATCAGAATTAATGTATTAATCTGATTATTTTTTTCAGATTTCAACCGTTGAGCTGTATTCGTAATATGGGCTCTTTCTACGTATGACATTTAAAAACCAAATCGATATTTCTCGATGGTGCCATAGAACCTGAAAGCGTTCTGTGCCCGTGAAGGCTGCCGATTACATCTGATAAGTAACATATACCCTTAAAGTTTTGTTTGTTTGAAGTTAAGCACAAAGCTACACTGTGGGCTATCTGTGCTCTGCCCATCACGAGTATCAAAACCCGGTTTTTAGCATTATAAGTCCGCAGACATTCCGCTGTGCCACTGGGCGCGCCCTTAAAGGAAGAATACTACGTCTCAAAAGTGCTCCGTGTCTTTACAAAGGCACCGGGATGTTCGAAAAATGTAAACTGCTACTAAAGAGTGCCTCGTGCGATTGAAAAGTTTCCTTGAAAAGTATCTATTTTCGTAAGAAAAAGTCTCAAGTACTGCGAATAGAATAGATTAATAATAACAAACATTTAGGAAGATTTGTAAAGACTTCAACATATGTAAACTTAGTAAGATACAAGCAGAGTAATACGGTTGATTAGAGTATTTATTAGAGTAATACGGTTGATTAGAGTATTCATTAGAGTAATACGGTTGATTAGAGTGTTAATTAGAGTATTTATTAGAGTAATACGGTTAATTAGAGTATTCATTAGAGTAATACGGTTGATTAGAGTATTTATTAGAGTAATACGGTTAATTAGAGAATTTATTAGAGTAATACGGTTGATTAGAGTATTCATTAGAGTAATACGGTTAATTAGAGTATTTATTAGAGTAATACGGTTAATTAGAGTATTTGTAAGCATTTATTATCAGCACAGGAATCGTAACCTAAATGATTGGCCTAATCCGCAGGCACGTCTTGCAATGTTGTTTTTATCCCAGCATTATTGCTTTAAAGTGTTAGATGTGCACTATTTTTGTCCTTTAGAGAGATAGGCGGTTGACAAAAAGAAATTATGGATTCAATTCCTTGGATGGAAAGATTTACTAGTTTACAAATGATATTTTTCCAAGTTCTTTTTCATTTTTCGGAACACTGACTGGCCTCTTTATATAGGATCTCTATACTCACATTTAAACATGCTATTTATTTGCAAGGTCGAAACATATGAGGTGTTAGGTGATTGCTTGTCTCATGTGAATACAGATATTTATGTAGTTATATCATCGTTAGTCTGCAAAATAATGGGTCAGAGCAAAAAGTTTTATATTTTTCATAGTAGCGTAATAAGTGATAACAGTCTATAATAGGAGAGTTATTATTAAATACCTTCTTTTTTTTTAAACCGGCTGATCAAATACGTTTGTCACCAAAGTAGCTGTAAAAATAGAATAAATTTGCTACTAGAAAAACAACAACAAACAAACAAACTAAGCATTAGAAACTAGTGACTGTTGAAAAAAAGAGACAATTGGACATGATTGTATAGTGTAACGGACGTCAGACTGTTTTCAAATTTACCTATTTTCTACATTTTAGGATTCAACAGTCTGAAGCCATGCCATTGGAAAACTATCATAAAAGACTATTATTTGGAAGCCACCAACTAGGTTGAAAGCTGTTGAAATCAAGGAAATATGACTTGTTGTTTAGAGTGACTTGAATTATGTGATTAACCGCGCTTGACCATTCTGTGCTGAAGGTAAAAGTAAAATATGAAAAATAATTGTTTGTTTTGTCCTAAATATACAGGTTGTCGGAGGTGGTGTAATAGTGTGGAGAATATCACCGTGTCATCTCTTGCGTCCTTTTTCTTCCCTTTAGGAAAGCAAATAGATTCAAGATTGATCCTGAACGTTACCGATCATGATCACCCCACAATTTTGCATTTCCACCCACGATGAACAAGTGCACTTTCAAAGCGATAATTCAGCAATCCACTGCCCTCATGTTATTACACATGTTTTTAAAGAGCAGGCCAGTGACTTCAGTCAACTTCCTTGGCTAGTATACAATAATCGATTCTGGATCAGAACATTTAGAATGTTGAATTTTCCACCATAATCATATACCGTACCTTTGAAGTAACTACAGACTATAATTCTCAACGAATGAGCTACAACTGAACAAGTCATCTTCTGGTTCTTAAGGAATTTATACCTCGTCCAGTCCAGGCTGTTATTATATTGAAATATCGTGCAAACTGTTGTTAGGCTAAAGTCCTAATAAAATAGTTACTTGATGTTTATTTAGGAGTTGTTGTTATTTTATGATAGTTATTATATTGTTGTAAGAACGTATTACCCTGTACTTGTATGTTATACAGTGAGAAAAGTATGCAATTTTGTGTGTACTTTCTGTTAGTTTAAGGTAAAGCATTTCATTAGAGCACTTAAGAAGATTACTTTTTCGGACGCCAGAGCATACATAGGCAGAGGAATTCTTATCTTAAGAGTGTTTTCTGAACACACCCAAATCCAGCTCTCACATGAAGTGATTGCTTAAATAATCATGTTAAGTGCAGAAATTTAGATGAATGCTAACATGTATAGCGTAACGTTTGTAAAACAAAAACAACAGGTACTTAAAAACATTTGATTTCGGTTTCTGTAACGCATGATGTGAACTTCAGATCGAATTTCACGAGCTCTAGAAAGGTTTGGTTGTTGTTAACCATAAAGCTACATAATGGGCTATCTATGATCTTCCCACCACAGATATCGAAATCTAATTTTTAGTGTCGTAAGCATGAAGATTTGCCGCTGGCAACCGACACAGCTGTTGTTATAAGGCAATCCCTCCATGTGACAGTTTACTGTACTCTTAACCCAATTAAACTTTTACTGTCCCTAGCTCCCTCACAAAGTTCAGACTGACTGTATTATAGGAAAACACGTCTATTATTTATGATTTCATTATTTTTTCAAAGAAGAAGTAAGATCAAAATTAAAAGATTTCAGGGTTATACATAATACGCAGATCCTAACTTCTGTGGGTGAGGTTTGTATGTTATTACATGGTTGTGCGACGTTTCAGCAGTAGGATTTAGTTCATCTTGAATCCAATGAAGCTTGATTCTGAAACATCGTAAAGTAGCCTAAGAAAAACTGTTCTCGTAGAGAAGATAATGAAATTCGATTGTAAAGCGTCATCCAAATCCTCTTACTTGTTTACCCAGGGCCGCTGAAGTTTGTGTATTAAAATGAAACTATGTTTCGTTGATGCACTTCGAGTACTTTAGTATTGCCCGTTTTACCAACTGCAACGACAATAACATAATTTAATGTGTGTGTGTTTTTAGTGAATATACCGTGATGCACTTTGAGTACATTAGTATTTCCAACTATAGTTGTAATACCGTAGTAACTGCCACAACAATAGCATATAATGTGTGTTTTTAGTGGTTTTACCATGATGCACTTCAAGTATGTTTGTTTTTTGGCTATCTGCTCTAACTGTCCATAATTTAGAAGTGATAGGCAACTAGTCAACAATATCCATCTCTAGCTCCTGATTTAATATTTTAACAAACAAAAGTGGGATTAACCGTCACATTATAACTCTCTCACGGTATCAGCAAGACAATATCAGAATGTAATGTGTGTATATTTTGCTTTTGGTAAATTTGAATGTCTATATATTCGAAGTTTTTATATAAACGCATATCATATAATACAGTTTATTGACTTACAGTTTACGTTTCTAATGTGCTTACTTATACCTTTGTCAGTGACAAAATGATTTACAGACTTTAAAAATTGTAAATAGAATATTAACAATATATATGTTTCGTGAGTAAAGACGGAACTTATACTTTCACTACAGCTAAAAAGGGGAGTTTATAACCTGATATATTAGCTTTCAAGGTATGCATTCTACACACGCCAATTCAGCTAAACTAGAGTATAACATGAGAAAATACATTAAATTACTAAACTTAATATCCTAGAACTATTACGTTCATACATATCTCACGAGAACAGTTTACCTTGACATAATTTGTTTAGATTATTTTGGACGTACTCAAAATATCACATTTGTATAATTAATAACTAGAATATAATTAATGATTAAAATGTATGTCGTTTCAGTTTTCTTCATAAATACCTTAACCTCACGTGTTTAAGTTAATATGAGGCCATTCATACTTATGTTGTTCTACCGAGGTTTTAATATCTGTATACCAGTGGAGTATATTAGTGTTATTTATGTCTTGGTGACAATACTCTTTATCTTTTTGATTTTCTCAGGCTTGATGAAAACGAGACATTCACGAAAGATTTCTATTTTACATTTTCAGTATGTGCAGCAGCTCTGAGATAGATATGTCTTCTATTGAAATACAACTACTAGCTGTAAGTAGTTGTTTTTTACATATTAACTATACTTAACAGCTCTAAAGTAGATTTATTTATATTTTAAAAACACCTAAAAGCAAGTAAAAAACATAAAATAAGGTTACCAATAGAACAATATTTATTTTTTAAATATATTTAACAAACAATTCAATGGGTTGCTCCAAGTAAAACTCCACAGAAAAAAAAAGAGATCGTGGTTGGAAGTTATAGGAACTTTCAGAATGCAAAATAGAGAAATACGTTTAGTTTTATTTGTCAAAGAATTTTGTTTTTTTGTAGTTAGGTATAAAGCTACACATCAAACTATCTGTGCTGTGCCCACCACGGGTATCGAAACCTGATTTTTAGCGTTATAAGTCCACAGACATACCGCTGAGTCACTGGGAGCTTAACAAACGGATTAGATGAAAGTGTGTAATGAGTTGTTTGTGTAAAGTGATGACACTTTATACAGAAACAAACTTTTTATTACTAGCGAAGAAGAGTCAGTATGAGCATTAGATTTTTCCCTATACGACAGTTATTCATGAATATGCTTGAATTTAAAAAGATTTATTGTATAGAAAAATAAAACAACTAATACTTATATCTATACACAACTCACAAGATTTCACGAATAAATATTTCTAAAAAGCAATTGATGATACTATAACTTAAACTCATTTAGTGCTTATGTAGAAATTAGTGGACTGGTAACCATGTTTTATCAACTTCTGAAAGAATCTTCAGAATAATCGTTAGAGTAACTGACCACTCACCTCTAGTCAATGTTCAAACCCGAATAAAGGGACCTGGATAGATGTAAGCGGTTTATAGCGCTACAAAAATAATAGGTCATCGGTTTGTGACAGTTTCGTGTTACATCGTAGGCTGTTCTCAGTTGCTATGCGCTTAACTGACAGACTGTAGGTTGGTTATGAAATAATTTTTGATGACGGGTTTGGCTATTCCCTATAACGTCACGGATGTTTACATGGGATTGGTCAGTTCAGTTCTTCGTCAGATATCTTCTGCGCCGAAGCAGTATCGACGGGTCGTATTGTA
>NW_013674318.1:6806-10785 GCF_000517525.1 Limulus polyphemus | reverse complement strand
TGTATTTTTTGAAAGCTTCAGTTATCAAAACGTACTAGCATGTATAATATGGAAATGGTATTTACAGTCTGAACAGCGCCTTACTCATGTGGAGCTAAATGGTCAAGCATTTAGGTATAGCCTAGTCTAATTTTGAAGAACTTAACAGGAGACCGGCGGGCAGCACGACCCGCTGATAGTGCGGAGAATGTTCAACGGCATAATGTTTCGAATCTTGGCCTGCTCGATCCGTAGCCCGACACGTTGACCAATAGACTACAACAGCCCAATCTTTAAATACATTGACTTGAATTATGTCATGTGACTTTACGAACGTTTTGCTAGAAAGACAAATTGTAGAGATATTTATATATACGTTATCTCTATACAAATATCACATGTGTAACTCATAGTCTCTAGGCCCGGCATGGCCAGGTGGTTAGGGTGCTTGACTCGCAATCTGCGGGTCACGGGTTCGAATCCCTGTTACATCAAACATGCTCGTCCTTTCAGCCGTGGGGGTGTTATAAATGTGACCGTTAATCCCACTATTCGTTAGTAAAAGAGTAGCCCAAGAGATGACGGTGGGTGGTGATGACTAGCTGCCTTCCCTCTAGTCTTACACTGCTAAACTAGGGACGGCTAGCGGAGATAGCCCTCGTGTAGCTTTGCGCGAAATTCAAAACAAACAAACAAACATAGTCTCTATGTATAGTTATTAAAATACCCATAAAGTCAGTTGAGAATTACAGCTATGACCAAAACTTTTGCCTCTTCCCAGAGTTTTAGGTATGAGACATAATTAAAAGATATATATATGCACATAATTTAGATTTTTTATTTAATATAATTTATTCAAAGTAACTGTAAAATGATATTGTAAAAGTCAACCGGAAGCCATAATAGTAGTAATTAACATTTGCATTGCATTCCGTGGTTTTTCAAGTCTTCCTCAATCCTCTCAGACGTGAACTCAACGGAACATTGAAGGGTCGAATTATCCTTTAGATTCCTTCATGCAGCCTTTAAATGTAACGTTATTCAGCAGGTTTCGTTAGACATCATAAAGTCAGAATAGAAGATAGTTATGGGTGATGCTAAACATCTGGCCTTAGCTGTATTAATGTTCTGTATGTTTACCATTACTTTCAATATCTTTACCATGAACCGTGTCACGCAAGTTTGGTCTTTCTGTGTACTTATGTTGTGTAGCATATTTCAAACCATTAAATGAAAGACTCTATAACTAGGTAAGTTACATTTTAACCAGGTACTTTATGACCGCAAAGTTCCTGTAAAGTTTGTATACTTAACAATTAAAGACAGTAGATAGTAACAACAAACAAAGTCGTCTCTAGACTGTACGAAGCGGACATCCTGCATGATATACAATAGCACAGTATAATGTATCTTAATTTGAGATTTTATTTAGCATTTTTCAAATGAAAATTTAGTTTGGGGGAAAACTAACTTTTTTAAAATTGTTTTTATAAATCAGTTTCAACTAAATGTTTATTTGGTGATTTACGCGCAAAACTGCTCAATTTTGAACTGATAGTCAAACCATCAACTCTTAGAACACTTTTGTTTGACCAAAAAGTGGGATCTGGACCGCGTTCGGCCCGCATTTAAATGTACCTCTAATAATGATGTACACAGTTTACTTAAAACACACAGTGATAACCTATTGAAGTGGGAGTTCGATTTTAAACAGGTTATATTATAATGTATACATAATGAAATACTAGTCACAAGTTACTGTTTCAAAGCAGCGACGGTGTGGTCTCGTGTTTTGTTTTAGGGATCTTCCACAGAAACGTAAGGAAAAATGGGATCAGAGTACCAACACTTCACTACTTGATCTTTGTTAAATACATAACATCAGAGTATCAACATTTCACTACTTGATCTTTGTTAAATACATAACGTGATGACGTTTCGTACAGTTTGCTTGTTTGTTGTCCAGCACAAAGCTACGGAGAGGGCTATCTGTGTTGTGCTCAGCACGGGTATCGAAACCCGGTTTTTATGGTCATAAGCCTTCAGAGTTACTACTGAACTACTGGGAGGGGGTCGTTTCGTATAGGCTATAAGCTCTTGAGTTCACAGAAAATGAAGAACGGGATCAGATTACCAACACGTCGCAACTCGACGTTTAATAAGTACCTGACGTGGTGACCTGTCGTATAGTTTATAAGTTGTTTCGCCAATAGAAGTTTGTGTTTCTAATCGTGTATGTGCAAACAAAACACCATTCAAGTCTATTAAGTAATTTAAGATATTATTAAGAACTTTCAACTTGAACGTCATGTTATGCGACATATAGGCTAAGCAACATTAGTAGTACTATTAGCTTATATTAGTTAGGATTGGGAAAATGAAAAGTGACTTAAGATCGAAAGAATGTCCTCACACAATCTTGGAGTCCAATTCTATGCCGTTTCTTGCTTTTACTGTTTACTTAATATAATTTAAATAAGACAAAGCAATATTAAATGGGCATGGCCTGGTGGTTAGGGCGATCCACTTGCAATCTGCAAGTCGTGGGTTCGAAACACGACGCCGAACATGTTCGGCGTTTCAGCCGTAAGAGTGTTATAATTTTACGATCAATCCCACTGTTCGTTGGTAGATAGCTTCAGTAGCTTTTCCATAAAAAAAAAACAATGAAAAACAACAACAACAAAAAATATTACATTGATATCTAAAAACAGTTCTCTCTTGTGAGGATGTTGTTATTTTTAAAAACATGTCTAAATGTAATAACATTTAGATACCATGGAAGAATAATATTGTGTTGTTGAAAGTTCACCGGAAGCCATAATAATAGTAATTAACAATAGCAATGTATTCCATGGTTTTTCAAGTCTTCCTTAATCCTCTCAGACGTGAACTCAATGGAACGCTGAAGGATCGAGTTATCCTTTAAATTTCTTCATGCAGCCTTCATGGTGTTTTTTATTTACTGTTTATTTAATCTAAGTCATCTCAATATTTAGTTAAACACAAAATAGTTTAATGATTTAAGAAAAGTAAGTTATTTCAAAAGCTTCTCTTAACAATGTACGCGACGAAACGCTCACTTGTCGTTGAGTGTAGCCAACCAATCCGAGTACAGAATCAACAACTAGGTCTTATTTCGTGCTTAGTTAAAACACAATTACATTTGTCTTCTTTTATAAAAACAAACAAACCATAAATATAAACACCGTTTTTTTTACGAGAAATTTATTTTGCTTTATTACAAACTTATTAAGCTACCTGGATCATATGTTGACACACGTTATTTCTAATTCATAAAATGAATTATTCCCTCCATTATATTATATTCAGATAGAGGAGAACATTGGACTATTCTGATCGTTGAAGAAGCGAAAGCAAAGGGACAGCGGTAAGTCTATGGGATTATAGTGCTAAAATCCGGGGTTCAATTCCTCTCGGTGAAATCGGCAGATAGCTCAACATAGCTTTGCTCTAAAACAAACAAACAAGGAAACCAAAGTGGTTAGGTTGTCTATGATATTTTGAAAGAAGTCAGCTAAGATATCTTGTTTCTGAATAATATCCACTCCTAAGCCATGCCATTTTTATCAAACAATTTAATAGATTCCGTATAAAATAATGTGAAAGTTTTAGAATTTTAGTGTTCAGTTTGAAACCTGTGTCTTTCACACCAGAACAGTGGAGCAATCGCACTAACGATCATTGATTTCCCTCATGTTTAAGAATGTTTGTGTCCCGTTTAAAAACTTTCGTCTTTCATATGTTACCTATTGAGAATATGAAATAACCCAAAGCCGCGTTACATAATTTAACTTTTAATAGTTGAACTGTACTCTGGATTTAGTGTTCAGAAATATGCCGATATTTTATTTAATTTGCGCTATTTACCAACAAGATTGATTCACACCATTTTTGTTTTGACACAAATACGTTTTAATATATATATATACAACACTATAATTCACAATGGCAACTATTACGATTAGTTATTACAAAC
>NW_013674318.1:4175-5819 GCF_000517525.1 Limulus polyphemus | reverse complement strand
GGTAAAAAAAATTTTTCGGTGTATAAGACGCACATCTGATAATACAAGCCACGCCTATTTTTAAATATAAATTCAATCCAAACAACGTTCATATTAAAAATAACTACATAATAATAAATTCGTTACACATATGAGTACAGTGGTGCCATCTAATTAAAGACCGTTGGTTCCTTCCAAGTTTTCGAATATCAATGTTCTTTTTAAAACTTTTGACTTCCACACCAGAACAGTGGTGCTATTTCACTAAAACCGTAATAGAAGAAGATTAAAATAACTTGTAGACCTTTTGTCTGATTTAATCCCACCACAGTGAATTGAACCCTGGATTTTAGCGTTGTAAGTCCGTAAACTCACCGGTGACCCACTGGCAGACATTCACTATTAAGAAGAGAGCAGAAGAAAACGTAAAAGTTGCAGGATTGTGAATTAATCATATTTTATGACGTTTCTCAGATTTAAAAAGATTATTTTGAATAAACGATAAAATATACTCCAAAATTTCTTGCATAACGTTGTAGTTATTCCCAAGAATTCAGCGAAGTAATAACACATTTATTAGATTTACTTTTACATGTCGGTTGTTTCAGAGAAAAATTTATAGCAGAATACAAACTTTTCAGGCTTTTCGGATAATCTTATACAATATATTATATATACATATTCTTGGCCGAACTCTAAAAATCGAATTTGATACTTATAGCCATGCGCCTAGATTTCTTTTTTTAAGTATTTACTTTTATTTGTATTAAAATAGTTGCTAATCTATAAAATGTTTTTATTTAATGAATAAATTAAAACAAACCAAAAAGCGTAAAAGTCTAATATAATCTGACAGAGAACAATCCTTTGTAGAGGTCGCTGCTCATCTCATTGACAAATTTTCGATATGGTTTCAACAGTTCAACGAGTGGGAGGTAACTGAGAGAGCTGAAGAACTCTTATTTAAATGCTATATATGAACTCCAGAAAGAGTTATAAAAACAATAATTAGTTTTAGTTTGCTGTTTTGTTTATTATTTCATTTGAACTATTTATATCTGAAAGATAAAGGTAAAAAAAAACAACAATAACCGTAGAAGACGATTGAGACAGACATTAATATTAGGATTACCACCAAATTATTTGTGAGACTATGACTTCGTTGGTTACAAAGTCTCTAACAACAGGAAATGCCCAGAAAATGTAACGAAAACATACCATAAATAATGCAACAAATCCCAAAATTACTGCCAGGCTAGCCTAGTATTTTCCAATGAACATGACTGATTTCATCAAATTGTTTTTGGTAAGTTCTTTATACTGGTGTTGTAGGGAGAAAAAACATAAACGTAGTCAAGGTGATGCAGTACGTGCACCTAACGGTATAATAACAAAACGATTATAGTAATTTGAGGTTTAAATTATCCAGATTGTTCGACTTTTATGAATTAAACGGTTGATTTAACATATTTGTTGTTACGAATGTGTATAGTCATGAAACGATAGATAATATTGTTATTTTTACATGCCGTTGATCTTGGATCCAAAATGGACAAATGAAGAACAATGTGAAAAAGATGCGGCTGTAGTTATAATTTTTATCACTGATTTTATTAATGTTGTAATAATACTTTATTAGCTCCATTTATAACTTAGTTACAGTAT
>NW_013674318.1:1156-4070 GCF_000517525.1 Limulus polyphemus | reverse complement strand
TCTTTTAAAAAGATAACTATTTATAATTCTCCCTAAATAATAATAAAATAAATTACAGTGAAAGCAATGAAGATTTTGTAGGTTTTGAACCAAATTAATTAACACTAAACTTTTTTTTGATTTATGGTATTTTCTTGTTTTGATGTTTTGAGCTCTTTTGTGTTTAGAACAATATATACTAATTTTTAAAGTATCAAATTGAATTTTTGTTCAATAAAAATCTTTCAAATGCGACTGTAGCTTTTTTCCCCCAAAACTTTGTCTTCAAAATAAGGGTGCGTCTTATACACCGGTGCGTCTTATATTCCGAAAGATACGGTAATTGTATCACAGTATTGTTGGGATCTTGACATTTCTCAGATTATTCTTAGTAAATGAGCCAGTATCGTAAAGAAGAAATACACTGGATAAATATTATAATACTCTAAAATTACATAATTCTAGCTATACCAAACAAAAAGCAAAGTATAAAATGAAGCGAATGATGAAAACGTCAATTGATATGTTACTCAGAAGGCTTTTTTTTTTCTTTTACAGTTCTGTTTCTTAACTATTTACTCAATGCATTATTATTTTTTTCACGTATTATTTGGGTTAAATCTCCTGTAACCACCTGGCGGCTGAGCGGTAAGTCTCACAGTTTACAACACTAAAATTTGGGTTTTAACCCTTCGTTTGCAGCTTGTATAAATCTGCCTACCATCTCACGCGCAAAAATTCGCGTAAAATGCTTGCATCATACGATGTCAACCGCAGTTGAAAGGTTTAATATCCACGATGGGTAGAGAACAGATAACCCGTTGTGTAGGTTTTGTGCTTACTAACGAACAAACAAACAAATCTCCTGTAAATTGTATGTGCCGCATGGATTAACTAATAAATCTAACTCTAGCCTTATCGTCACTTTTGAAGCTACTATATCGATCACGTGATGACGCAATAAACTGAGAGGCTGCCAGCTGCTTTAGAGAAATTATTTGAATTTTGTTTACCACCACATTGTTTCCATAGAAACACCGATTACATTGTTGTCACCTCATACAGTTTTCGTGTATATATGTATCTATATATATATATATATCAATTTAAACCATCTATCACCATGCATGTTTTTTACTTCAGGTTTCTTAATGCTTTGTGAGTTTAGCACAATATGCTAAATATCACATACAACTAACTGGTTTAAACGACACATTTCTTTATTTGGTATAAATTATCAAAACTGTCTGGGTGTGAACACTGCTTTAATTTTACATGTAAAGTAAACTTGAAGGTATAACACCTTACATTCGCTACGTTCTCTGGTAGGTCAACGGTAAGTCTACGGAGTTTCACGCTAAACAATCTGTCTACGGAGTTTCACGCTAAAAAATCTGTCTATGGAATTTCACATTAAAATATGTTTACCGAGTTTTACGCTAAGCAATCTGTTTATGGTGTTTCGCGCTAAAAATCTGTTTATAGAGTTTCTTGCTAAAAAACCTGTTTATGGAATTTCACGCTAAAAAGTGTTTAAACGGTTTCACGCTGCATTTGTACAGCTTCATTCTAAAAGTTTAACGATGTTTCATTTTTCTCAATAAAGATAAGAGTTTACACACTTAGAACTCTTCAATTTTTGGCTAAATCACAAGGAATACAATTGATAAATACTAGAAATTTAGTTTAAAGAATAATCCAATTAACGTAATAAACAACTCTTTTAGTTCTCCATCTTTGTTTATAAAATAACCAAAAACATTAATATTCATTATCTAATATTATTTGTATATTTTTCTAGTCACATATTTTGTTTTATTTATTATCAGTATTATCTTCAGGTTCGTGTAGTATTGTAAAATTAATAACAATAACTACCAACAGCTGGCAGCACAATATGTTCTCTGGTAATTTGACACTGTTGCTGTTAAGTGATTTTTAATTTTATGAGCCCCCAGTCTTACCGTTTATCTAAAAGGTAGCAGTCTATTTGATACGATATATTCCATAAACATCAATTAATCGCTGTATTGAATTAACAAACTAAAAAAGCAAAGAACGTTCGATTAGGATTAAAGTTGGGGCCAGCGTTATCGATATAATAGGAAAGCAGACAATCTTTAAACATTAATTAATATGTCATGGCTGCTGTATATTTGTATCTTGTTACGTATACCCTAGTCGAGTACGTTTGATACGAATAGCTAATACGAGAATGTTTAATTTAATTTCTTTTTTAGCAGACATTTCAAGCTTGTTTTTTTCCTATAAACGTGCAGATTAAAAATATTACAAAACATGAAACTATATTTAAAAAACTTAAACTAGGCAAATATGTGAGTCACAATTTTCGACTGTATTCAGGAATCACACAGAATAAAAATTATTATCACAAAATTATTTCTAACTCTGTAAAGGTTTGTAAAAACTGCAAGCTAGCTAAAAAAATTGAGCAACCAAAACAGTGATATATCAAAAGTGGGCCCTCTAATCGGTCAGCTGGGTTCTATTTTCCATGGTGAACAGAAAACAGAAAGCCTACTGTATAGCTTTGCGCTAAAACAAAGGAAGAAACAAACTCAAGGTTGGTTGAAAAGTGAACTTAAGTAAAACACGACTGATAGAAAATCCCGTCTTTCTGGTATTTAATACCAGCCCTCCTCCCAACAGTGGCTCAGAAGTAAATTTGAAGGCTTGTAAAGTTAAACATCGGATTTCAATTGGGAAAACTGGAAGGGCGTTCTTTAGAAGTTTTTGCAAGAAAGTAAACATTATAACTAACATTATAACGAGTCAAGAAAGTACTACCGATAAAACTAGTGAAAAGAAAGTAAAGAAACTAACATTATGTTGCGTCAGCGTGGTCACGTGACTAGTATCACGCCACGTCCTTCTCTCGAACCTTCGTGAATTATCGGGAGACTACTAGATTGAG
>NW_013674318.1:0-620 GCF_000517525.1 Limulus polyphemus | reverse complement strand
TATTTAAAAAAGGACTTGTGTCGCTAAGGTTTCGTCGGAACGAATTTACGGAAAATTAACTAACAAACGGAGACGTAACAAATTGGTGTCAGAAAGTGGGACAAAAAAAATGAAAACGAGAAGCGGCAAATCAAACTACAGCTTAGCAGATTTGATGGCAGCAATATAAGAACAGCAAAAGAAACAAGAAGAACGAGAAGAGAAATTACAGCAGTTCTTGGAGGAAAAAGAAAAGAAACAAGAAGAGAAATTACAGCAGTTGTTAGAGGAAAAAGAAAAGAAACAAGAAGGACGAGAAAATAAGCAAGAAAAGAAACAAGAAGAGAGACAACAGCAGTTGCAAGAAAACCTGCAACAGTGGCAGCTCGAACAACAAAATAAACAAGAAGAGAGATTACAACAGTTGTTGGAGAAAAAAGAAAAGAAACAAGAAGAACGATTACAGAAGTGGCAAGAAAACCTACAACAATGGCAGCTCGAACAGCAAAATAAACAAGAGAGACTACAGCAGTGGTTGGAGGAAAAAGAAAATAAACAAGAAGAGAAGTTACAGCAGTTGTTGGAGGAAAAAGAAAAGAAACAAGAAGAGAGATTACAGCAGTGGCAACTAGAACAAGAAA
>NW_013674317.1:26334-28717 GCF_000517525.1 Limulus polyphemus | reverse complement strand
TTTTATGATACCACCTATTTAGTACACAAATAGAATAGTTAATGGCTCATTGTTTTATGATACCACCTATTTAGTACACAAATAGAATAGTTAATGGCTCATTGTTTTATGATACCACCTATTTAGTACACAAATAGAATAGTTAATGGCTCATTGATCCTCTATTTAGGACGAAAAAAAAACACCCTAAAATTACCACCGCTCGCAATCAGGAAATAAACTGTCTTCATTAGTATGGTGTCACGTGGTATACAAGTTAATTTAAAAGCAATTATAAATTCCACAGCAGGCTTCTGACCAATAACAATTTGAATGTAGATCACGTAACTAAAATCCGCTTCGGATATAGTTCAGCCAACCATAAATGTCACGGAAGACCGACTTATTAGCGTAAATTATGTTATAGACAGAGCTTCTACTTTGTATGTTATATATAGTTTTGAATATAAATTCTAAAAATATCTTTATTAATAGTTAGTTATTTATACACTAGAGGGGACACAGCATGGTTCAAACTTTCATTGTAACGTTAGGCCTAAGTTCTAAGGGTTTTTACGTTATCAACGTGATGGTTGTTTCTTCATCTTTTTCTCTTTAAGGTTTAAATGTTGAAATGGAACGACTGTTTAATTCAATTAATAAACAACAACAAATTAAATCATCAAATGTTTAAAATAAAAATACATTTTATTTTTCAACCAATACAACTTTGAGAAATAATGTACCATCAAAAGTGTAAATCGCACAAAATCCGAAAAGTAGACCTGAAGAGCGCAATTATAAACCTATATTACTTTTAGTCCTGTACTCTTGATAACAGTATGTTTTACAGAGGCTGAACTCTCCAAACCACTAGTAGTACTGCATAAACAGTTTGGTATCAAATGGTAAACTAATACACAGAATTTTTCAGACATTTCATTTAAAACTTAACAGATAGTTAGCGTTTTATTCTTATACCACTTCGTTCTGGTTGGTTCAAATTCACTAATACGAACACAGCCAAACAGCTGGGAGGACTTAGCGTAGAATGTGCTATTTTGTTGTATTCAGCTTGTATATATAATGATTCACAATTATACACACCATTATACTTTCTTCACATTTTAAAGAGAAAAAATCTCTATATATATACACTACAGTGAAAACAATCTAATTAAAATTGTAATCAATAAAATTCTCAGTTGATGGACGCCATTTGCATGTGTGATGAGGATTTAAAACAATCAAATAAAAAGTTACAGGTCGAGAAACTAAAAAAGATAATGTGTATAAGACTGATATTTATAGTGGTAGTTAGAAAAAGGGTCACGAGGAAACACGTAATATCTATTAACATTCACTGCTTGTCACAACTGGTCGACAGCCGGGTGTAGTTAGTCTGCAGGCCCGTAGTTCGCGTCCCGTTTCTGCCCTTTAGAGCTGTGAGTGCTGTTGACTAGCTTTTTCTCTCCAATCTGTGATTTTAAAATTAACATGGACAGCTTTTTATGCGATCGAATATCTGAAGCAAATGCGAACAACGTTCGTCATCACGGACTGTAGCAACTGTTAGTCCAAACTCCTGTAACTTTGATGCAGTGAGCATTTTTAGAGTCGTGAAATATTGAAATTTCGGGGGGACGGGTGTAGCATTTGTTATTTTGCTGCTCTAGGCACATTTTTGATCTGCTGACCCCTTTCATTCAATTTTACTTTCTTTTGTGTCCCAAAACATTAGGACTACACCTCAAATTAAATTTATTTTCAATTATTAAAACCCGAGGAAACACTACAGCAAAAGCTAGCACATGACTGCCGTACCATTTCATGATGCCTTGCATAAGTCATGTTTTTCTTAACATTACTTCTGAACCACCTTTGAGTTATCATTATTTGAATTTCTTTAGATATCATGTCTTTTTCTACAAACTTAAAACCAAGTCTTGCGGCAGTGATACATCGACAGAGAATCCTCAGAGTTACTACAAGCTAACCACCGAGTCACCACCACCCTAAGCTATAAAAGTGATGTTAGTGGAATCCTTGTAATGCTTATATTTCTGATGTGTAAATAAAAAGTTGATGTTAGTGGAATCCTTGTAATGCTTATATTTCTGATGTGAAAATAAAAAGTTGATGTTAGTGGAATCATTGTAATGCTGATATTTCTGATGTGTAAATAAAAAGTTGATGTTAGTGGAATCCTTGTAATGCTTATATTTCTGATGTGAAAATAAAAAGTTGATGTTAGTGGAATCCTTGTAATGCTTATATTTCTGATGTGTAAATAAAAAGTTGATGTTAGTGGAATCCTTGTAATGCTGATATTTCTGATGTGTAAATAAAAAGTTGATGTTAGTGGAATCCTTGTAATGCTGATATTTCTGATGTGTAAATAAAA
>NW_013674317.1:22419-26280 GCF_000517525.1 Limulus polyphemus | reverse complement strand
GGTATCATAACTCCATTTAACATAAATTCAGCTGACAACTGAACCAATAACCCCTTTTTGTAAAGCTATGCAACACAGGAGGATAAATGGCTACATCAGAGTCCCTAAAGTTTAGGTACTAATAACCCCAATTTAGAAATGCTGACCAGAAGAAGGGCAACCAATTAACAGCACTCACCACTTATGCACCTTCACTTAACCGAATATCAGAACTGACTATCACAATTATAACACTCTTGAAAGTCTTTCACTTTATAACCCGGCACACTAACCACTGGGCCACAACTGGTCCTTTTTTGTAAAACAACCACTTTTAATTTCTACATTAACCTTTATCAAGTGTTGGAAGGCATATATTCCACTATAAGTTACTACAACAAAGATTTTCTTCATAATCTCTTGAAAGAGAAAGGGTTTATCATTCTCTAGCAGGGTGCGTTATACATCTTACAAAAACAATACAATTTTTATCCTAATTGTTAGAACTGTGCATTTATATAACACACAACAAACTGCAATAGATTAATTACATAAATAAATGGGTTTGTTTCAAGAGAAAAACAACATAATTCAGTAAAATATACAAGTGTAACTATATATAAGTATAGAAAACTTAAATCAATAAACACTGTTGTTCTGATCTACTTTTGTTCCTGTTCTTTTTATAAGCTTTATTCTGTTTCAAAATACACTTTCTTTTTATACAAGTCCTTTGATTTGTTCAGTTGCAATGTTCTGTGGTGTTATATATGCTATCCAATTGTAAAGTACTCTACTATATTGATAACCTTTTAGTTCTGTTTTAAAACAACCACTGGCAGTTATTGTAGAAGGCATTCTGAGCTCATTCAGGCCAATGAATTAAAGTTTTTTTTCTCACTGCCACATCCTCTCACCTCAAAAGACTATCAAAGAAAGAAGTATGCACCAAACATTGTCATCATCAGCATTATTCAATTTTATTTAAGCCACGACCTTCAAATGAATTCGTAGGCACCAAGATTGCTGTTCGTGTCCCTGGCAAAACACAGCCAAAGAAAATCATAGTAATCAGGAGAGTACCACAAGATGTCCCAACCAAACAGATCCAGAAGGAACTTGTAACCCCGAACATTTCCATAATTAAAAGTGAAAGGATTATTAAGTCATTCAAGACTGGCGAATCAACTTCACTTGTCAGAATTACAGTTACCAATACAAAGACAACTGACTTACTTATTCATAACGGAGTAACACTATGATGTATGTACTGCACCATGGAAGCATCCAAGCTTGCTGCTATAACTCAGAAGTTGAGCCATACTCTAGCAGCATGTACTGCCAAGACAATACGTGTCAGATGTGGAAGTCAATATCTACTTAAGCAGCCCTCACACAGCTTCATCTTTTGTTCATCATTCAAACAAATGGTTAACATTAAAATGAAAACCACACAAGCTAATAGTTCCATTACAACAGCAGTGCCACCATCAGTCTGCAGGGGGGGTCCAGTATTTTTGTGACATATTTTTCAGGTCTTGGGGATTTTTTAATATTTCATTTTCAAAGTTCACAACAATATAGAAGGGAATTACAACCTTATTTTAATTACCCTCTTCTGAGACAGTAGAGACTGTATCAGTAATCTTCAGCTAAACCCAGTTTTTAATTTTACCAAAACTAACTGGGAAATTTTAGAGACCGCTGTTGACAGACTTTTACGATACACACGTACGTATGATCTAGATAAGGATGCTATACATAAGTATGTCCTCACGATCACTGGCATCAGAAGAATTAAAAATGAAATAACTAAATTCTTCCCTACTTGAAGCATTTGCACCTCAAAGATTGATTCTCAGCCCACAACTTTATGTTATTTTTATTAAAGATATCCACTGTACTATTAACTGTCACGTCTCAGTATGCTGATGACGTAGCTACATGGAGCACGTCAAGTGCTCATCTGATTATACCTGCATGAGTTCAAGTATCTCTCAATGATGTTGTCAACTGGTGATATTCATGGCGAGTGGTTATTAATACACACACACACACACACACACGCAATCACTTTCGACAAGAGTATCAATAAAAGATGGAATAAATTATCCATAACAGAGTTAAAGTTATGCTACGATACCAGTTACATTCCTAGAAATCACTTTCAATAACAGTCACATGCACATATCACTTCAATTCAGTCTCACAAAAAGTTTTTGTTATAGAATTACTTATTTAAAAAGAATCGTGGGAGTATCAACAGTTGAAACAGTCAGTTTATCATGCTACTTTACTAAGCCTGTATCAGGGCCTCTTCAATAATGTGACTGTGTAACAACTTGTATGACAAATAATATGTACAGAAAGTTACAAAGTCATCAAAACGGAGCCATCAGTACAGCTTACCATCTAACAATCTACACTCCAAACCAATACTTAAACCCAATCAGTAGGAAACCTACAGTTAAGGAAAGTACCATAAAATTAGCATCTTCATTCTACAGAAAAACATCATATAGAAACAATTATCAAAGTAATTCCCATCTCTAGTCACCACTCCCACACCATGGCAGAAATATGCATCCCCTTACAATCTAATTAGCTGCTTGAACCCATTGTAAGTGAAACAATGAGCTCCCTGATCTCCTCAACTAATGGTTAACTAGCCCATCCATGCCTTTAAATACATGTTCATAATAATATTAACATTCACCCTTTTCAATTCAGCATCAAGTACAGGCACACATATCAAATACTTGGGAATAGGGATCTCTTGAATACTTTTCCCATCTTCTTAGATTCTATGATTCTTTTTCTTTCTGATGGTGTAATGAGTGTAAAGAAGTAATAAGTAGACTTAGTAGTGACTATTTGGGCCTTTTTCTGATTTGCTTATTTGGTGGCTGCATTCTCGATGGATGGCGGTCAATATACTATTTTTTTAACCACATCTATTCTGCCAGGAGTGAGATGAAGGTGAGTTTTATATTTCTGAGAACTCCTGGTTCCTTGAATTTAAATTCTTGTCACAGAAAAAAAGAACAACGTGACCTGATGAAAATTTCCACCAGCAGCTCAAATTATCATCCAAAAACTTCCTAGACAGATGCAGTCTGTTAACAATAACTTTCAAGTATCCTCTCCTCTGTCCAAACCTTCTCTCAATCGAATACTCTATCATGTTTTCAAGCTCCTTACTCTATTATTAAGCTCTGTTCTCTGGTGTATTTAATGTACTCTATTGTGAAGCTCTGTTCTCTGGTGTAATTAATGTACTCTATTATCAAGCTCTGTTCTCTGGTGTAATTAATGTACTCTATTGTGAAGCTCTGTTCTCTGGTGTAATTAATGAACTCTATTATCAAGCTCTGTTCTCTGGTGTAATTAACGTACTCTATTGTCAAGCTCTGTTCTCTGGTGTAATTAATGTATTCTATTATCAAGCTCTGTTCTCTGGTGTATTTAATGTACTCTATTATCAAGCTCTGTTCTCTGGTGTAATTAATGTACTCTATTATCAAGCTCTGTTCTCTGGTGTAATTATGTACTCTATTATCAAGCTCTGTTCTCTGGTGTAATTAATGTACTCTATTATCAAGCTCTGTTCTCTGGTGTAATTAATGTACTCTATTGTCAAGCTCTGTTCTCTGGTGTAATTAATGTACTCTATTATCAAGCTCTGTTCTCTGGTGTAATTAATGTACTCTATTTTTGAGCTCTGTTCTCTGGTGTAATTAATGTACTCTATTATCAAGCTCTGTTCTCTGGTGTAATTAATGTACTCTATTGTCAAGCTCTGTTCTCTGGTGTAATTAATGTACTCTATTATCAAGCTCTGTTCTCTGGTGTAATTAATGTACTCTATTTTTGAGCTCTGTT